>NC_080435.1:60262162-60429662 GCF_028018845.1 Melospiza georgiana | reverse complement strand
AAACTGGGCTTTGCTGGTGAGTGAGGAACAGACACAATGGCCTTGAGGAAGATGAAGGTCAACCTGGATACTTGGTGTACATGAGGGTTGCCATTGTTGGAGAAAGAGAAGTTCTTTGGAAGTGATTATTTCCAGCATTTGGGAAAGAACAAGTCGGAATTTACTACTCAGTTACAAGCTGTAAGTGTTGGCATTGAGAAAGCGGGATTTTTTTTTAGAAATCCACAATCATAATTTTGATCTTTAAACTTAATTGAACTAATTCAATTAGACCATGCCAGTCTTGCATTTGATTGAAGACAGCAGCTTGGTTTTGCTAGAAGGTAAGAATGAACCATGGATAATTCTGACTAGATATGAAAGAGGATTTTTCTATCTTGTGGGGGCCCAGGAGGGAGGTCGGAGCCTTCTTTGGCTCAGTGTATCAGCTCATGTTGATATTTGATCAATACACCCTGCTCACCCATCCCATCCCATTGACTCTCCTCCAAACCTACCAAAACCTATTTTTTGTCACATAAAAATTTGAATTGTGTTGTGACATGAAGAGGATTCAGCTTCTTCACTTGCTGTTTTATTTAGGACCATTTTGGGCAACAGTCACCTTCAAATAAACTTACTTGCAGAAAACATGAGAAAGGTGGGCAAAATGGGCTACATGTTTTGTCCTCAATTCCTGAAGGCAGTGTCCTATCAAGGTCCCCAGCACATGGGTGACCTCAAATATCATTGAAAATATTTGGCTTCATTGTGCTTTTAAATTCAGTGACATCACTCACGACACTTTTAATTCTTCCAGTTGTCCCTGGTGCTAAAAACAACCAGTTTGAAGAAACCCCGGGGACCCCTAAATACCCATTTTTTTTTCCCCCCTTCTCCCAACCAGGATCTAGCTTTTTACCATTTCCTTAACGTTTGCAGCTAGAAATGCAGCTTAAGTGGCATTATGCTAAGTAATTATTCTTACAGGATGTGAAATGAAACAAATTTTGCACAGCATGAAATTATTCCTGCCATGGATGGCGTTCGGCGGCAGATTTCTCCGTTTGGACCACAAACAAGGCTCAGTGGCAGCCACACAACGCAAAGCCAGAGGAGGGGGCTGAGCAGGGAGGAAAACACCACCAAAGGTAAGTCCTTGTAGCAAAATAAACATTTTTATTTTTTCCTTTTTTTTAAATTTTTTCTATTTTTTTCTTTTTTTCTTTTTCTTTTTTTTTTTTTTGGCTGGATCAAATATTAAACCTGCTACTACAAATTTCACGCTTTGCATTCCTAACACAGATGCCAAGGGATGATGCCAAAAATTAATTGGGAATAATATTCCTTGCCTTTGTGTGCTGCATCCAGCAGAGGGCACAACGGATAAGTGATGGGCCCGACGCTGCTGATAAGGCTGCTCGCAATTATTCCCTGCAAAAATATGTAGCAACATGCTTGGGTGCTTATTTCCACTTGGGGATGTGGTCTGGAATAGAGGTTTTAGATTTATCACCCTTCCTCCTCCACCAGCCCCACAAGGGACTTTAGTGTTTTGCCCACTTTTTATTTTGTTAAATTTCTGGGGTTGGTTTGGTGAAGTGTGGGGAGCAGGTTTGGTCTTTGAGTGGTGTCTTCAATTAAAAATTCAGATTTTGGCTGCTGACAGGGAGAGGATGTGTCTTGTGGTAGTGTGTTCTTCCAGCAGTGTTTTTATGTGGGTTTCTGTGGGTAAATAAAAATGTTACAGAGTGAAAAAAATCCCTAAGGCAAAACAGGCTGAAGATAATCATAAGGAGGGGAATATTGTCACTTTTATTTATGGAAAAGTGTGAGTCACTGGTTTATATGCAACAAAACAGTGACTGGGAAGAGAAAGTTTCCCATGAGTTTCACACACTATAGAATAAACCTGTGATGGCACTAGGCAGGGGATAGGTAGGGAGAACATGTAAAAGAAGCCTAAAACAACAGATTTTTTTAGAAATTTTCTATTATTTTAATTCAGTGAATTATGCAATTAGAAAAATGGACCATTGGGGCACGGCAGTGCTTTCACTAGTGCAGAGAGGGCAGATATTCCTAAGTACAGTCAGTATTCAGAAGCACAACCCCAGGAACAAGCACAACCCTTAAATCAGCCTCTCTGATTAGGGGAAAATTGTTTTCATAAATAATACAGATAGAAAAAAAAAACCCCTTTAATGTGTTCTTCCCACCCATCCTCCTTTGGAAAGTCTGATATTTCAAATTATTCCCACTGCTTCCAGTCCCCTTTGCACAAGTGGGAAGGAAGAAAGAGAGGGAAAAGTGTGTGAGGAGAAATACAACAGCACAGTCTTTTTCAAACAACTGAAAAATGTATTTCACACTGGCTCCTTCCAGATTCACAACACCTAAATAGATGCTGCCCTGGAACAAGTCAACGTTTGATGCAGACAACCTCAGAGCTCAATCTGTGCAAGGAAAAAAAAAATAGTCTGTTTTCATGTTCTAGTCTCTCCCTATCTTGTTTCGGGGTTTTTGTTTAAATCAACACTTTCCAACTGTGTAGATTTTAGCTGGAGGTTTGTTTTTTTTTTGCTTGCTTGTTTGTTTTGGAGAGGAGGGGGGTTGTAATTTCCCAACGTATGGGAGATAAATGAGATGTTTAAAGCGCCTCAGTGGAGTGGCATAAAAGCTGGGAAATCAGAGAGATTGTAAAGCCATGTTTGTTTTAGAAATAAAATAAAATAAATCAAGCAAGAGCAGGTTAGAGCTGCTAATACTGAGCTGATTAAGAGCAGCAGTTACATAAAAAGCAGCTAGAGTCCATATTGTAAGTAAGTATTATTGCAGCCATGAGAAATGCAGCTCCAAAGCTTTTAAGGGCTGGTGTGACTCTTTTTTTTTAATGTGAATTAAGCGCTGATGAAAGTTATGGGATTGACAGCTTTGCAAACTCAGTGTTGCTGTTTAATGGCATAACCCAGGGCAGTGCCTGCAAGACCTGCAGGAGCAGGTTGTCCCAGACTTCTGTTGTCTCTGATTTTAGGGACAGAGATCACTGAGTCCCCCAGTTCATTCAGGCTAGAAGGATCCAGGATCTATTTGTAAACCTCCAAAAAAAAAAAAAAAAACCAAAACGAACCAAACCAAAACAAACAAACAAAGAAACAAAACAAACCCCAAAAACACCCAAAAAACCCCAAAAAACCCAACCCAACCAAACCAAAACCAAACAAAAACAACAAAAAAAAAACATCCCACAAATTTGCAAAGTCGGGAAGTAGTGGAGTCCCCATTCCCATAGGGATTGAAAAGCTGTGTGGATGTGGCACTTGGGGACACGGGTGGCCTTGGCAGTGCTGGGGAATGGTTGGACTCAGTGATCTGAGAGGGCTTTTCCAACCTGAATAATCTGTGGTTCCAGCTCTCACAATTCCAAGCCATTGTGCAACCAGAGCTGTCCCTCAGACCCCAAATTCCTCCCACCCCAAGCTCAAGGCTGTTGAGATGTGAAAACCTCCAGCTCCAACAAGGCAGGAAAGCAAAGGGTGATGCTGCTCTGAACCAAAACCATCCCCTGGAGCTGGATGTGCAGGGTCTGAGCAGGAGGGACAGCTGCTCTTGCCCTGGGTTTCACCCAATATGTTGGAAATGTGCAGCAGGTAATTCCTTTTCCCTTTAGAGGGAGTAAAAGCCAAGGGGATTGTCTGAATGCACTGAGGGAGGTTTTGTGTCTTTGCTAAGAGCAGGGTGGTTGCTCCCCACAAGCTCATGGCACGTTGATGGTAGTGGATATTTCTACAACTCACAAGGCACTGGTAAGCAGGAATTCCCACTGGGAATTATGGAAATTATTGCAAGCCAGTTTAGATTAGTCTAGGTCACTTTTTTCCTGCTGTTGAAACATTTCTTTGTGATGCTCCACTCAGCAGCAGTGGAATAATTTGCCCTGTTTGGAGCATTATTTGAACCTTTTGGTTTCAAAGGCTTCTTCCTTATAAGACCATTTTAGAGTGGAAACTGCTGAAAATGAGAAGTCATACATTTTGTTTAAAACCAAAAAAAAAAACCCAACAAACCCCCCCCCCAAAAAAAAAAACCCCAACCAACCAAAAAAAAAAGCTCAACAAAAAAACCCACATCACCCCTGAATTTTCAAACCTAAATTCTGAAAATATAAAATCATTACAAATATATACTTGGTAGAGGAAAAAAAAAATCACATCTCTCCAGGTTCCCTGGAATTTCCTGCAGTTCCCTCTGTTCCCTCAGCTTCAGTGATGTCTCGTGGCACATATCCTGACCTGGCTGCTGAGTGGTTTTGCAGGCTGGGGCAGCACAGGATGAAGAGACCTCTCCAATTCCCCCTTTGCATCTCAGGTGTCCCAGAGAAGGCTCCCCTGGAAGGGCTGCACAGTGCCAGGGGATCTATCCCATCCCAGGGCAGCAATCCTGGAGGATGGAGATGTTGGGGATCCCCCTCTCTCAGTCCATGCCCAGGTCAGCAGCTCAGGCGTTGGCATTCACAGTGTGGGAAAGCCCACAGAAGGTGGCAAAACATTCTGCAGGTGGAATTTGCATTTTCTGACCACAGCAAACAGGGAAATAACTCCATTTATCTCTCTTCCTGCACAAGGTTTTGAAAAAAACCCAGGATTTATACAGATGTGTATGAGCTAAATATTGATATGTGACTGAAACAACATTTTAGAGCTCAGGCCCATTGGTATATTACACCCCAAGCAAATGTGCAGCATCAGTTGGCAGCTGCCTGGAAGAAAAGATATGAATAGAGACAGCAGGAATAAGTTGCAATGGGCCAATTGAGCTGTTTTTAAGAGAAGAAAATAAGGGCAATTGCTGATTTCTTTGGCCTTGTTCTCAAGTGCTCTGTGCCATAGCAAAGACTTGTGATGAATTTGCACAGGCTTAGCTGCTACGTAAGGAAAAGAAAAGGACCTTCCACTCTTTTATTTTGTTTTATTGGCAGGAAAAAAACATCTCTCCTGTGCAAGATGGTGCTAAGGAAGAGAAGAAAGAGGAGAGTGATGTCCCTGAGCACTGCAATGAGCAGCCAGAGCAGGGAGTGAGGGGATTGGAGGGACACAGAGTCCAGGCAGGTAAAGCCTTGTCTAATGCATGGAAAAAATGATGTGTGGTTAGTGGAATTGTATTTGCAGGGAGCTTTGTGGCAGGGAGGAATGATGAATCTGACTCCATGGTTTCAGAAGGCTAATTTGTTATTTTATGATACTATATTGTATTAAAGAATATTTTACTGTACTATACTATACTATACTATACTATACTATACTATACTATACTATACTATACTATACAGAAAGGATACTTACTGAATGCTAAAAAAGATAATAATGAAAATTTGTGACTCTTTCCAGAGTCCTGACACAGCTTTGCACTGATTGGCCAAAGAGTGAAAACAACTCCCAGCAGAACCCAATGAAACAATCACCTGTGGGGAAACAATCTCCAAACACATTCCACATGAGCAAAACACAGGAGAAACAAATGAGACAAGAATTGTTTTCCTTTTCTCTGAAGCTTCTCAATCTCCTAAGAGAAAAATCCTGAGCAAAGGGACTTTTCTAGAGAATGTGGACAGAAGGTGTGTGAGTATAAGCCACACCAAAAGCCACTCTGGAAGGTCTGTCCATCCTTGCCCATGCATTCCTCACCCAGCTGCCTGTTTGTTCCTGTGGCTGCATGGGGACAGTCTCCTGGGCTCCCCAGGGTCTGGGGGTCTCTGAGGTGACATCCCCACAGACATCAGAAATGTCACAGAGCCAAACATAAAGGGGATGGTCCCAAATGCAGCATGCTGGATCAAGGCATCCCTAACGCCCTGGTTGCTGCATGCTGAGGGATGTGCTGGGAGAAGGCTGCTCTGTGCTTTTTCCCTCATTTCCAGAGTGTGGCTGGTGCTGGAGGAGGAGGAACACACCTGCTGGTCCCAAAACTGGCCCAGCATGGATGTGACCCTGTCCTCACAGCCAATGTCACCTTGCTCTGCTCCAGGCTCCAGGCTCAGGCTTCCCTGGGGGTCTGCTTGTCCCTCGTGGTGTGACCTGGGGCAGGGGACAGCTCCCACCCTTCCCCAAGCTAACCTGTGCCTTCCGTGAGGGCCAACACCTCCAATTCCAAACAGGACCAGATTGGAAGAGCCATAAGCACATCCACCTGTCTCAAACCTTTCTGGCCAAGTCCTGGCCAGTGTGGCCACATGCACTGGAATCCCTTGAGGAAAGCGATGCCCCTCACCCTTCGATGCTGGAGTCCTAGATGCTGAGAGTTTTAGACTTTTTATGTTGACAAACTCCAACTCCGAGGAGAGCACTGTGTTTGACCTGAGGCTGTAGAAAAGTTCTTCCCAAACTGACTAATAACACTAAGATTGCAAATGTGTAGTTGATTAGAAGTGTGTAATATCACAAAGTAGAAAACTTGGAGTTTGTGCTTTTAGAATATAGTAATATATATATATATAGAACAAGAAAGAGGTTTTAAGGCAGAAGCCAGTATTTTGGAGGAGAAGGCCAACACCTCCAATTCCAAATAGGACACCAGATTGGAAGAGCCACAAGCACATCCACCTGTCTCAAACCTCTTTGGCCAAGTCTGGACAACGTGGCCATGTGCAATGGAACCCCCTGAGGGAGGCGATGCCCCTCACCCTTCTATACTGGAGTCATAAAAATCAAAAAATTAAAAAGTTAAAATCAGCATCACGCCCATTTCAGGCTGATATTTGTACCCACCCAGGAGTCATAGATGCTGAGTATTTTAGACTTTTTATGTTGACAAACTCTAATTCCGAAGAGAGCACTGCATTTGATCTGAGGCTGTAGAAAAGGCTTCCAAAATTGATTAATAACACTGAGATTACAAGTGTGTAGTTGATTAGAAGTGTGTAATATCAAAAAATAGAAAACCTAGAGTTTTGGGTTTTAGGAAGCAGTAATATATATAGAGAGAGAGCAAGATAGAGGTTTTAAGGTGGAAGCCAGTATTTTGGAGGAGGAGGCCACCACCTCCAGTTCCAAACGGGACCAGACTGGAGGAACCATAAGCACACCCACGTATCCCAAAGCTTTGTGGCCCAGTCCTGGCCAGCATTGCACTGGAACTCCTCGAGCAAGGGGATGTCCCTCACCCTTCAATGTTGGAATCCTAGATACTGAGAATTTTAGACTTTTTCTGTTGACAAACTCTAACTCCTAAGAGAGTACTGCATTTTGGACCTGAGGCTGTAGAAAAGGCTTCCAAAATTTATTAATAACACTAAGACTGCAAGTGTGTAGTTGATTAGATCACAAAGTAGAAAACTTAGAGTTTGTGGTTTTAGGATATAGTAATGTATAGAGAGAGACAGTAAGATAGGGGTTTTAGGGTGGAAGCCAGTATTTTGGAGGAGGAGGAGGCCAACGCCTCCAATTCCAAATGGACCAAAGCACATCCACCTGTCTCAAACCTTTCTGTCCAATTCCTGGCAATGTGTCCACGTGCACTGGAACCCCCTGAGCGAGGGGATGCCCCTGACCCCCTTCCCTGTCCAGGCCAGCGCTCCCTGGATGGGAGCAGGGCTGGAGCCGGGCAGGCCGCACGCCCTGGCACCGCACGCAGCCCTGCCGCTGCCGTCCCTAAGTCCCTGCCACATAATCTTGGTCCTGATTTGGTCTCCACCTCATCTGGCTTGTGTAAGCTGCTTCCCGTGACCTTTCCTCGGCGAAGGGAAGGAGGGGGAGGCATGGGGGGCATGTGAGCCGAGCCAGACCCTCCTGCCAGCGGGCAGAGGGTGCTCTTGCCTTGCATATCCCGCTCCCTCCGGATGGCCGAGGCTGCTCCCCTATAAACCAGCCCTTCCCAGACGCTCGGTCCAGGGATGCCCGAGCATCCCCAGCACGCCGGGGAGACGGATCTGCTTCATTAATATTCCTGCTCGGGTGGGCGGGTGGAGGGAGCGCTGTGTCTAACCTACTTTATTCAAATAGAAAAATGCGTGTGGTGGAGTGAGAGGGGAGATACAGGCTCTGCCATAATTCCGGATTTAATTGGAAATTTAGTAAATCTGCTAAAATATTTAGTGGTTTCAATTTTTTCCCCCCTCTTCTGTGAGAAACAAAGGATCCCGGTTTATCGTGTGTCTTTCAACAACTTTAATTTCATTTGTAGATTAAGGATGGAAGTAGCATTTCCACTCGATTGCATACTGGGCATTAAGGAGACAAAAACGTTCATTGTTTGCCCGAAGTCGGAGGGGTTTGTGCAGACATTAAGCTGTAGGTGGCATTCTTTATACCTGACATCAGGAGCTTTTGTCAGCCCTTCAGCTGACAGGATTCTCTGCTGACCTCTCTGAGGTGTGTGGAGCAGGGAAAACAACCAAACCCTTTCTGCCAGGTGAGGAGGAGAGGTGGGACAGTCTTATCCCGACCCACTGGGCACAGGCTGCTCACAAAAATCGGTAATTACATTTTATTTTAGAGAGCATCTGAGAGAATTAAAGAGCCAAGAGTTGGTGGCCTTTCCTATAACATAGCCAATAGGAATCCTGGCCCAGGAAGTGAGCATGAAACGATTGGGAATATAAAAACTCATATTCAAGTGTTTGGAGCAAAATCTGTCCCATCAAGCAATTCTTGGGGCCAGAGCTGAGGTTAGAGGGTGATGCTGGGCTCAGAGCCTGGAGAGCCCCTGGTTTGTGGTTAAAACCAGCATCAGGCCCATTTCAGGGTGATATTTGTACCCATCCAGGACAGGGCTGACTGCAGATGACAGAAGGTGTATTTCCATATGTGATTATACAGTGTTTTGGCCTTAATTGTGGCCAGCTTGGTTTTAAATGTCCACCATGCATGAAAGTAATCTCCCAGGCAGAGATGTTTTTGGGGCTGTTTTGCAAGTTTTTGTTGTTTGTTTCCCAACAATGACCATTGCTGCCATGAAAATTAGTGGGAGTTTGTCCCTCGGCTGATATCGTAGCAGAGTGCCTGTGCAAATCCAGTCTCTTCAGTTTTACTATTTTTTTAAATAATCCTTTGCTTGTATTTTCTCTCAAAACTCAGCCCAGCCCCTTCTGAAGCCATCTTTCTGTAATTCTCTTAACTACTGTAATGCAAACTCACCACAAAAGCTCCTCGAGAAATCAAGGCTGTTGTGAACAACAGGCATGAGGAAGAAAATTGTCACCTAACCTTTCAGCCATCCTCATTTTCAGGGGAGCAAAGGACAATCTCTGGAGACACAGTTGGGTTTGTTTTTTTATCTGTGGCACTTAAATAATATTTATTAACATACCACGTTATGAAGGTGGGAAGTAACATTTGTTTTCCTGGGTCTTAAGGGAATTTATCCTGTCATCATTAAACTGGATTTTTAAACCACCATTTAATGTTTTGTTATTTTTCTCGGGTGGTTGGGTTGTTTTTTGGTTGGGTTTTTTTTTTTTTTTTTAGCATCCAGTGTTAATCCTGCAATTGGAAACCACAGTGGATAGAAGTACTGTGTAACTTGCTTCCAGAACAAATAAGGTACAGCAGCTAATTTTAGTTTTAGGTTTCAAGGAGGGGGAGAGGAAGGGGGTAAGGCAGCACCTTCCCTTTATGCTGTGAGACAGCCTTCAAGTGCGAAAGCAGAAATTCCCAAGCTGGGATCTGGTGAATGTAGAAAAGGTTCATTTTCAAAATTGCAACAGCCTGTACTTAGGTGATATTAGAAGACACCATGACAGTAAAGTAGTTTTATGCATAGCGGCTTAGCTAACATTTTGAGAACTAGTTTAGTGAAGCTATCAGGTTTAAAAATACCAAGCCACAAAGTTTTAATGAAACTATGCTTGGATCAAAGTACCATAAAGAGCATCCAAGAACTGCTTAAAAGATCCTTGAGTGGAAATTAGAATGGATCTTCAGGATTTATTCTGTAAAGCCTGTCTATTTTGACCTTTTTTCAGTCTCATATTAAGGCAGCTGAAAGTGTGTTTTGTTTGGCTAATGCTGGGGACTCGCTGGAGCTATTAGGTCTGTTAAACTGAGGCTGCCACTAAAGTTTTAGTATGCATTAATTGACTGATAAGGACTTGGGAATCAAATGGCTGAAGGAAAGGGCTATCACAGATTTCTTTTTTTCTCCCCCCTCCTTCCTTTGCTTTATTTCTCTTTGCACTTCATTTACATCCCGAGCCCTATTGGTGATCCAGATTTGAATAAAGCCACAGCTTAAGCAGCGATTAGATCTCAATAGCTTGGATTTTCAATGAAATTGCGGCATCGTTTATTTTATTTTTGCCACGCGTATTTAGCGGGAGGTGTGAAAATTGACACCTGGTGCAACTTTATCTTTGCAAACACTGCCTCGTTTTATGCACAGACGTCCCCACGTGCACAAAACATTTGCAGATGCGCATAGATAGACCGCGTGTATAAAATCCTCCTGAAATTAGGGTATTAGTTGATAGGCCTTTGACTCTGTCAATGTCAGGGGTTAGTGGGAAACAAAGACAGGGCTAAGCAAAGCTTTGCAAGAATGGAGGGAGATAAGAAGACCTCCACTTTCTCCAGGTTAATTTTTTAAGCGTGTCATCCAAACGTTCAAAGCAGCGATCCTGCAAACGCTATTAGAAGAAGAAAGCCATCAGGAATATATAATGCAGTAAGGGGGTTTTAGTTTTTACATTCTGAGGTTATTATCATTACTGTTATTATTATTATTATTATTTGGAAGCAATATGTTTAAAGTTCACCTGCTAATCCTTAAGCTGTTGATACGACGATGTCAAAAATGATGGGATTTGGTGATTCTCATTATTGTTATGTATTGTTCTTCTCTAGCATTCCAAATTAATATTTATAAATGCCAGGAAAAGTAGTCTTTTTATAGACATGAGAGCTCCCCAACTCCATTTTTATTTTCTTTTTAACAAATAAACATTGTATCCAATATAGATGATTGCATTTAGGAACGAAAATTATTTCCTAAGCAATCCATTTGATGCTGATTGGAGGTTTTTAAACTTATTTTCCTGCCAGCAAGATGACAACCTGTAGATGTGATCTCCCCTTTCCACCATTCTCAACAATCTTTGTCCAAATTCAAATAAATGCTGATTGCAGTGAGAGTGATCAAACTGACACAAATACTGGAATGCGTCTGAAATTCTACCAAAAAGGTTCTTCAAACACCAGGGAAATAAAACCAATGGCTGGGAAGGAATTTTGATTCTTGGTCACCTTGTTAATTTAAGCCCTTCATTTCTAGGGCAGTCCTGTTTTTCTCCTGTGTGATTTGTCCCAAGCACACAGCCCTGGGGACCAGCTCCTCCTGATGGGTACAATCATGGAATATCCCAAATTGGAAAGGACCCACAAGGATCCTCAAAGTCCAACTCCTGGCACTGCACAGGACACCCCAACAATCCCACCACATGCCTCTCTTGTCTACCAAGAGAGACTAATTATCCTTTGGCTGCTCTTAGGCAAAGGAGGGATTGTTATGCTGTTACTCCAAAGTGAGGAATGGGATTGCTGGGTGGGAGAGACATGGGCACACGCAGCCTTGGTGAACAATTTTGGACTTGCCTGGAAGTGCTGAGGGAAGGACATTCACTCCCTGCTGTGGGTTTACATATTACATAGCTATTTTTAACCAGTGTCTCCAAATCAACAAGAAATGAAAAGGAAAAGAAGAAGAGAAAAAATTAGAAGAAACTCAAATTCCTGCTGACCTGCACAGCTGGCTTATCTGGGGCTTTGTATCCAGTGGGGGGAAAAAAAAAGTGTGCCCCAATTACCAGACAAGCAACCCAGATCCAGACTTCTCATGAAATTCATTTCCAAAACATTTGCAATGAGAGCAGCGATCACCTGGCCCAGCTTAAGAGAGATTCCCAAAATTACCAGCACTGCATACAGAGGGGATATTCTGCAGAGGATGATGATGTTAAAGGTTGCATTGGGCTGGTGTAACTGTCCCAGCATCTGGAAGCTTTGTGCTTGTGGGTCCTCTCCAATTTGGGATATTCCATGATCCTATGACTGCACCCATCAGGAGGGAGCTAGTCCCCACGGCTGTGTGCTTGGGACAAATCACACAGGAGAAAAACAGGACTGCCCTAGAAATGCAGGGCTTCAGATTAACAAGGTGACCAAGAATCAAAATTCCTTCCCAGCCATTGGTTTTATTTCCCTGGTGCTTGAAGACCCTTTTTGGTAGAATTTCAGACGCATTCCAGTATTTGTGTCAGTTTGATCACACTCACTGCAATCAGCATTTATTTGAATTTGGACAAAGATTGTTGAGAATGGTAGTAATGGGAGATCACATCTACAGGTTGTCATCTTGCTGGCAGGAAAATAAGTTTAAAAAAAATCATCTCTCTAGTGAAGGACATGATCTCCCTCTTGCATCACTCTCTGCTTTTGGGGATAAATCTTTCAATGAGCTTCTTTGGGCAATACTTGGGTTTGAGACTGGGGACATCTGATGGGAACAGGAGCAGGGGACTGGTTTGAATTCAGTCAGGAATGAAGGGATGGGCACAGCCAGGATGATTTATCCTGCCTTGATGTGTGCTGAAGGCTGCTGGTTGTGCAGACACTGATTGTGGGAGGGCCGGGGCTGCCGAGCTTTAATGGACCGTGCTGCTGCAAATACAGAGAGACAGGAACTGATGGAGAATATATTCAGGCTGGATATCAGAAGGGAGTTTGAGACTCTCAGACAACAGAGATTTGGGAATGGCCTTGGGGCAAATGCTCCAGTTCATTTGAAGCTGAGGCTTGTTCAGCCTGTGAAATGGGATTGTATGACTTGGTTGCTGGGGAATGTGACGGGAAGGACTTGGTGATTAAAGGGGGCCCTTCTTGTCCTCAAATGGGTTTTAGGATGTTTCAGTTTCCTCTTTGGTGCTGGAGGTGCTTCCCAGAAAGTCCTGGAGCTGCTGTCATGTTTTGATGACCATGGCAATTGACGCTGCTGCTTTCCAGGCTTTTGGCACATTCTGACAGACATGGATGAAGTGAGTGTGCCCTGGCTGGAGAAATATCTCCTTGTAAGGGTTGGCACACTCTGCTTGTGGGATGAAGGGCTGTGGGTTTGGTACAATCAAACATTCCATCTTGACCTCTCAGTGGTCTGTGCTGCTTTCACATCCTCATAAGACATTGGACTGTCAATGACTCCTTTGAGCCCTTCCCTTGAACTGAGGTTTCTAATGTATCATCACATACACTGCAAAAGACCATTTTTGGTACTTTCAGCATTTTGAATGTTGCATTTGAAGTAGCCAGTCCAGTGGCTGCCTGTTCTGCCTTCTATAATACAAATTGGCATATTGGCACTTGGTTGGAGAAAGGGAGCACATGACACAAGTCTGGATAAGGAGTCTGGATTTGATAACTCAAACTGCTTGGTGCTCATTTTCTGCTGCAGTCTTGTAGGAAGATACTCATTCCTTCTCCCTCTCAGCTGCTCCCCAGCCCCTCACTTGAGGGATCTTACAGACCTTTTGTTTCCTAAAGTCTCTGGGTTTACCCAAAGGCTTATATCCTACAGTCCATTATATACAGACACACAGATGCTCTAAACCTCTTCTTTAGACATTTGTAAAATCAGTGTCACCAGTAAAATGAACGGATCAATCAATGCCAAGCAAGCAGATGAAGTGCACTGAAGACTTGAACAAAGTGGGACTGACCTGTGAAATGGGGCTGCTGTCAGTGTGAAATGAAAGCTTGGGTTGAACTCATCCCTGAAATGGTGAGACCCTCTCCAAGAATCTGTACAAAGTTATTTTTCTGGTGGATATTAACAAATATGGATATTCTCAGAATCAAAAGTGATGCTCTGCTGAGGGTCACACTCTTGGCAGCCTCTGCAGGATCAGACAGGATCAGATCATCAATCCTCAGCTTTTTCCCATGTCAGGGACCCCCTTGCACCCCAAAACTTTGAGTGTCCTTAGGACAGATCTCCCACGTGTTGCTGATGGCAGGTGCAGCCAAACCTCACCACAAACCAGCAGCACCAGCAGGTGATTTGCTTCCCTGAGGGAGGACAGCAAAGTCATTTCATGGCAGGAGATCCATTTCACCACCTCATTTCCAGAAAAGGAATTCTTTCCTTCACCCCAGCCTGCTCCTGGACCTCATTCCCCAGCCCAGCCAGCAGCTTTGGAGCAGGTACTGCCCTTCTCCTCCTCCCAGCCTGTACAGGCTGTTTGTTAGCACAGAAAGGACATCACAACTCACAAGCATTTCTCAGGAAATAATTGAGGATTTCCTGCCAGGGTTTTTCTTCCAAGGGATGCTTCTGCCACTGCTCTGCTTAGGGAGGATGTTGGAACCCTGGTTGCTGAGAATTTTAGACTTTCTGTGCTGTCAGGCACTGACCGCAAGAGAACACTGCATTTGACCTGAGGCCCTGGAGAAGGATTCCAAAATGGAATGATAGAACTGGGATTATGGGTGTGTAATTTGGATAGAAGTGTGTAATATCACAGAGTGGAAAACTTATAGTTTAAGGTTTTAGAATGTAGTAATACATATAAAACAAGATAGAAGTTTTAGGGTGGAAGCTGGTCCTTCTTTTTCACCTTCCTCTCCATGAGTTTGGGTGGTTTTGTGTAATTGGATAAAAAAGTCCACATTGCAGCCATGGGTGGTTGGTTATTGGGTTGAAAGTGAAAATAATTTAAGTGTCATTTCTTAATTGGACAGTTTATCCTTAAAAGGCCTTGTAGAGACAGAGAGATAGGGCTCCATTTTTAGCTTGTTAAAGCAATGTAGAACTCAGGGTTTGTGAGACTGTAACATAGATAAGAACTAATAAACATCTGAGTCCAAAAAAGAAATACCGTCTCGTGCATTTAATCCCAACCTGAGCAGAAAAAAACCAGAGAATCCACAGGAGGGGTTTTGGAAGTCAGCCCAACCACCTTGTCATTGCTCATGAAAAGAGTGTTGCAAAGGCTGAAGTGAAGGAGATGTGCAGAGGAAGGGGAAAGAAAGGTGAGGGATGGAGGGAACTGATGTCCAAGCTGCTCAGCAGAAAGCTCATTCCCATCGAAGCAGGGCAGAGAGGAAGGGGAGGGCTTGGAAAGCCTTTCCCACGAGGAAAACTGATGCCTCCTTTGGACAACTTTCCTTCTTTCTTTCTGTGCCTATCGTTTGTTCCGCCTATTCACGGGAGGGACTCAAGCAAAACACGGGGCTTTGTGTTCCTCCTAACGAGGGGGGAGTTTCAGGGCTGGAATTCAGGAGTGTGTGCTCACACACCATGGAGAGGGGACCTGCCCCACCAGGCCCAGCCTCCCACCAGAGTGGGGACAAGCAGAAAACTGGGGGATTAAAAGAAAGGGAATTTTATGGCCAAATCCACACCTTATAAAGCAGGAGTTTCTGAAGGATGTTTTTGGAGAATTCTTTCTGCTTGTGGAGGTGTTGATAACCTGAACCAGATCAAAGGCTCAGGGGTTTCTTTTTCATCACAAGGCCTGTGCAGCTTCTCCCAGAGATGCTCTGGACACATTTGTGCCTCACAGGGGCTCAATCTACTTCAATCCTACAAATTAATGGCCAGCATGTCCATAAATCCTAAAGGCACAGATTGCCAGATGCAGGAAGCAAAAAACCATATTTATTGTCCTCTTTTCCTTGGCATCTCTATCCATGGTGTGGGGTTGGAATGAGATGATCTTTAAGGTCCCTTCCAACCCAAACCTTTCTAGGATTCTATCTGATTCCATGATTCTGTAAATAGTGGCCCAAGTCATTGCTCTGGCCATCAGTTGCCTGACCCAGAATGGTTGCTATTAAATATTTCAGGCCATCAGCCTTAGGAAATTAAGTGTTTGAAATCAGCATCACTCTGGGTGCAGGTAGAGCTGACAATTCTGTACCAGGGAATCTTTAATGTGTTCTAGCAGAAGACCAGTGTAGGGTTTTTTTCCCTTCCAGTGGCTCAGACTTGTGTGGGTTGGATGTTTGCCTTCCTCATTTTGCTCCTGCTGCTGACAATGGGCATTTCAAAGAAAACAATGATGATTTCTTGGAATAAAATGTGCTTGTAAAAAGGAAAAAAAAATCTCAGAGCCATTTGCTGAGCTTTTATCATTGCTCTTGGGAGCAGAAAGGAAATTGGCCGCGTGCTGCCTGGGAACAAAGTGCTTTTTATGCCCTCCTTGAAATCCACCCATGTTTGGCCAAGTTATCAGTCGAATGCATGTTCTTCAGAGGTTTGTTGAAATTTGGCTGCTTCATTTCTCTGAAGACATGGTCTGCCCAAAGCTGTTGAATGGGAAAGGGACATTTTTCCCCAAAACGTGCCTGACTTAGCTCCCTGTGTTGGTTGAGCACATCTAAGGGTAGCCAGTAAGTGAGTCAACCAGAGCCCAACACTTTGTTCCATTTGAAAAAAACACTTTCAAATTCTTTTTTTTTGGTAATATACAAAAAAAAAAAAAAAAAAAAAAAGGTATCTTGGATAAAATCTTGCTAATTACAAATCTGGGTTATGAACAAACTTAAAATGAGTGATAAAGTTGCAATATTGAGCACTCAGTGGCAGAGGAGCTCTCAGAACTCACACTGCCTCTGCAGGCTTAATTTGCCTTCCTACTGCCTATGGCTTATGATAATTTTTAATTACCCAATCACACGATATCTTTTCCCACAGGATCCTTGCTCCTTTGCCACACAGGATGGACAAAGATCTCCTTGCAGGTACCCAGTCGTTTTTTCTTTTCATGCTTATCCATCATGCTGTCCAAAGCCAGATGTAAATGTGGATCTACTAATTAAAAGCATGTATATTTTAAATGGCAAAACCATTTTACTTCTGATTTATCCCATAATGTAAACAGGGCCCACCATAGAAGCAGGGAAGAGAGGAGGCACCTGTAAAATCTGACTTTAACCAGTCTTAGCAACCATTTTTGCCTCCTTAATGCTGTTTGCCTTCAATAATTTAACTTTTTCTAAAACTG
Organism: Melospiza georgiana; assembly: GCF_028018845.1. NCBI lineage: Eukaryota > Metazoa > Chordata > Aves > Passeriformes > Passerellidae > Melospiza > Melospiza georgiana. Next base: position 60,412,696 of record NC_080435.1, on the reverse strand, counting down.
GAATGACAATACAGCACTATCTGTCTGGAAAAAGTCAACCTCTTTATTGCTTGAGAAGTGTTGCAATACAACGGTGATGGGGTCCTGTATAAACCAAGATAGGCAGCAAAACTCTGTATTTAATACATGCCCAGCACACAAATAAAACGTGAAAAATGTTTCATTTTGGTCTTTAAGGAACAGAAGGAGCAGAGGAGGAGGTAGCAGGAAGCTTAGAATTGGAAAGTGATAGCTTTGGCAATGCAGTGCAATGATTGAAAATGACATCTTCCACACACCCAATTAAAATTCATACCTTTTAACCTCCACAGCCATCTGAGATCTGTATCATTAAGACTGATTCAACAAGATGCCTTGATATTCTAAATTATTTGTATGCCTGGTATTCCAAATAAACATTTGTGAAATTCATTTCAAAAGATGTTAACACTCGTGAAACCCGTGTGCCCCAGAGGGATTATATAAATTTCCATGTCAAATATTTGAAGCAAAGCACTTGTACAGAAACAGTGTTTTTTGTGTTTTGATGCCTTTCATTTCCATAAACTAGATTACTTTCTGAAATTACTTTCACACAGAGAACAGTTTCTATTGAATTCCAGTCAGTGAGCTCCTTGGAGTGTGATGTGAATAAAATATGACTGGGTTATGTGGCTTCCAGGATGCATATGCATCTGTGCTGTGTAAGCAGGGAAAACCAAGTTTGGATTTTATCTTCAAGTGGGTTCATACACAGAGATTTACTGTCTTAAAGTAATTGCTAAACAACTCCTTCATTTATAGCCTAACAAGGAAGCTCTCTGGATTCCAGAATCCAGCCCCTCCACCTGGCTAACAATGACATGATCTCCCTCAGTAAGCAGAGATTTGCTGGCAGGCAGCAATTCCTGGCTGTCCCTGGCTCTTCAACAGAAAAGTTTTATCTGCTCCTTGCAAACACTGATTCTGCCAAAAATTCACACGCACACACGCACAAAAATAGATCCGAGCAAATATTACCTCCATTGTGCTTGTTTTGCCAACCCTGTGAAATGATCAAATACCAGGTATTTAAACGGGAGATGGAAGGAAAAATTTTGCCCAGGGTGTAGGGGAGGGAAGCAGCTGTGAGATTAAGTGTTTTTACATAAACTGCACACACAATCTCCATTGTTATATAATATCCCCCACGCGGGTGTCTTAGGTCAGCTTCTGCAATTGCTTCTAGAGAACAGGGTGAAATGCCAACTTTGGGGAAAATTCAGGGTTCAGCTCCGCATGCTGCAGCAAATCCTCTGAGTGCTCCTTGGTAGGAGCACAGCTAGAGCTGGGTGAGCCCCCTGGAGAAGCACCTTGCTGCTCAGATCTGCATTTCTGCAGCTGCTCAGAACCTGGAGCTCCCCTGTTTACATCAGAAGAAATTTCACATGTGGAAATTGAGGAGCCAGGTCACTGCAGCCAAGACTGAGCGCTGGGTCTGAGCTGTTCTCTCCTGCTGTGGCAGCTGTCCCTCTGCCCAAAAAACAGATGCCTACCCTGGCTGGGGTATGTAAAGACTCATTTGCAGCCCAGATAGCATTTGGTTTGCTTTGCCTGGTGACAATCCTGGGGTCAGATCCCCTAACCAAGGAAAAGATTCCCTTATTTTAGCCTGGAAGTGCTGAATTGTTTTGGGTGGCTGTCAGGGGTGCAAATGCCATGACAGAACTAAGCTTGATGCTTTCAGCTCCTGTGGATGTGGGCTCCTAGGAATGGAAATTTGCTTTCAGCTAGTCAGAGGAGTGAGATTTTAAGGTTTTTCTGTGAGGCTCAACCAGCACTGCCCAGAGGGGGTGAGGGAAGGAGTGAGTCCCAGGACAGGCAGAGATGTGGTGATGGGAGACACTGAACCAGTCACAGCTCTCCTGCAGCTGTGGTTCTCCTGTATGAAAGGACAGGCTGCTGGGTTCTTCCTCTTTTCATTTTATAGCCAACCAGAAACCTCCTGATGTCCTTCACAAAGTCAAAACTAGGGGGAGAATGTCTTTCTCCGTCCTTTAGTGACTTTCATCCTTCTTTCTATTGCCTCACTGTTCAGGGGCATGGGCTCCAGACCAGCAGCGTATTTCCTCCCTTGTCACCTGCTATTTTCTATTCCCCCACATTTGGACAGATCCTTGATAAGGAGAAGGGAAATGAGCTAATGCATCCCACAACTAAATTCAGCAGAATACAACTTTCCTGTTCTTAGGATGTTTCACACATTTTGTTAAATATGGCTTTTGTGTAGCAAGAAAAACCCAGTAAGTGTTGTAGGAAAAGGAAAGGAAAAAGCTGAAATCAGTGATGCTGAAGTGGAGCTTCATAAAATCCTAGAAGATTTCAGGTTTGATTCCAGTCTGAAGTGGCTGGTTCAAAGCAGTGCTGAGGATGCCCAAAGCCTGCCCCAGGCACAAGCCAAGGGGGTTTTACACCCACAGAGGGGAACAAGATGCCCATGGCTCTGCTGTGGTGGGCAGGGGCTGCTGAGGGAGGGTGAGAACAGCTAACAGGAGCAGGAAATGCAGCTCCCAGGTGTCTCCTGGCTCTGCTCCTCCTCCTGCTCCTCCCCATGGCTGCAGTCCTTTGGCTCTGGTAGCAAAACCTGTTTTGCCTGAGTGCAGCAAAGCAAAGCTCGAATTGCAGGGAGACACATCTGCCAGAATGTCACTGCGGGCTGTGGCTCGGGGAGGGCAGGTGGAGAGATGTGCCACTGCACCAAAATTCCCTTGAGGAGGCCAGGGGGAAGCCCCCTGTTTTACACACAGCCCCCAAGGCATTCTGCAGCCATCTGGGTTCTGTCCTTTTCAGGCTGCAGGAATTTTTTACCTCATCCCTTTCCAGAGCAAAAGCCATCAGGACAAGACCAGCTCTGCTCCCACTCAAACATCAGTCCACAAGCTCTCCAGCAATTATTCCTCATTAGCCAAGGCTGACAATGCAAGGAGCAGAGTGCAGGAATAAGGAGAACAGAGTTGTGGAGTAGGAATACATTAAATACAGCCTCCTCCACCATTTTCCACTGGCACAGCTCACCTGAAGGAGCTGAAGAGAGAATTTTTTTCACTGGTTAGTGAAAGATAAAAAGCTGATTTCCAGCAATTGCCAAAGAATCAAGCTAAGAAGTAAATAGGGTGAAAAGAAATGGGCTGCAATATATGCTCAGTCTTTGGTGCATTTCTTTAATGCCAGTCTTTAGGGGCAGACTTTGCAAAAATCCCCAATTATTTTAGCTGGTTAATCTGGTCCAAAGTAGGCTGTTGGCCAGCCTATATGCTCTGCGTATGATCTGGCTTAGCTAATCTGATAAATTCCAGTTTATTCTCTGGGTAGGTCCTGCAAATCCAGGACTATTTTAATTAGAGAAGCTGGGCAGTGACAGTTTATTGGGCAATGGAGGTAAATTTGCGAGTCCTTGGGTCAGCGCTTGCCAGAGCTGCAGGTCATTTGGGTTAACGAGTTGCCACTGCCCTAAATGATGGTTTTTCCTTCATCTCGCTGCTGCTAGGCTGCTTTTAGCCTGTTTTTACAGATGAGCAGGCCCCAGAACATTACTGGCTCCAGTCTTGGGCTGTGGTTCAAGCACCAAGCACTTTCTGCTCAGTACTTTCTATCTCCCAGCCTCGGTTTTGTTGCGCCTCTTTGAACCTAAACACAAAATGAACATTGATTTCTAAGACAGAGGATTTGAATCTTTGCTTTTCCTCATGCTGCTCCTTTTGTAGTGGAGCCTGCTGAGATAAAGCTCCCAGGCTGTCAGTACTGTATCCTCCTTTCAGAGGAGAGTTTGACAAAGATCTGTGGTCAGGGGAGACAGGACAGGCAGAAGAAACCTCTGGACTGTGGTTCCACAAGGAGAAAGGAGGCTGCAGAGTCACTGAGTGCCTGACATGAGGCAGTAGAGCTGGGATGCTCTGCCTTCAACCCCCCTCTCTTCCTCATCACGGCACAGGAAGATTCTGCTCCACACAATACAGCTCCACTTTTGTTGTCAAAGACAAACTATTTGTCATTATTTCTATCTGATGAACTTCATGCCATCAAAATCGAGGACGAGGTGCACAGGACTTCCCAATTTCCAAGGCAGATTGCTTGTCAGAAAGCAAAAGCTTCTGTTCTTTTTCTTCAGAAGGATAAGTGAACTGTGCCTATACTGGGACAAGAGACCATAAATAAAGCTGAAATAATGGGAGATCACTCAAAAATTCTCCACGCTTTGGAAATATTTCCATTCACATTTGTAACGCTGAAGAAAGTGGAGTTTTATGTAAGAAACAGGCTGGAATTGAAGAAACAGAATAAGGACATTCCTATCTCTGCCCTAAACTTCCTGAAAAAAAAACCCTTCCTGGCTGGGCTTTATCTCCACTCTTGTGAACCGAAATTCCTCATCCTTTTCTCCATCAGAGCCACTTGTGAAAGGTTTTGATCTGTGCGCTCAGGGTGCTGGAAAAGATCAGGGGAATGCTTGAAGAGGTTTCCCAAAGGAAGGGAACCAAAATGCAGCCTCAGATTCCATAGGCACAGAGACCTTGTCCTTGTGTGAAGGATTTTAGTGGCTGGAAGAGGGGGGACTCATAGGCCCACTGCCACCCCCAAGGTGAAACCACTCAGCACACATCCCAAACTTCATTTTAAGCACGGCCCAAGGGGATCCCTGCCAGGCTTTGTTTTCCTCTCCTGACTTTGTCCCAGTGCTGGGGCATTTTGCTGATGTGCTGGAGGACACAAACACCTTGATGGGCCCCATCTGTTCCAGCCAGGCCAGTCCAGCTGAACGCTTGGGGGGTGCCCCGCGTGCAGCCGGGGAACGCGCCTCGCCTCATCCGCGGCGAAGCGGTTGGCACCGCCCGAGCTCCCTGGCACCGGGAGGGGGGAAATCCTGAGGTAAATTCGAGTAGACGTGATGTTAGAGCACAACTAACCGTTGGGGCACGCCGGGGTCGCCAGGTCTCCCAGCAGGGACAGGTGCCTGCCACTCCGCGCCTGGCCGCCCGCCAAGGCCCGAGCGCCGGGCCCGCTGCCAGCCACGCACCGAGAGCGGAGCAGACACAAGGCTGGGCCCACACAGACAATGAGCGCTTCCCTTTGCTCTCCCCGCCTCTCCCAGCCCCGGTTTGAGCGTGGCTGCTGCCCAGGTTGCTATGTGGCATCTCCACGGCTGGCAGCGAGGATGCCGTGATGCCGGCGGTGCCTGGAGAATATTGTGCTTGTCCCCTGCTGCTGACGGGGATGGGGGAGGCAGGAGGGGAGGGAAAACAGGCCTGCATAGTCTGAGGTGATTTCTGGGGTGTGTGCAGCACTCCAGGCTGGAATTTGCATATGCAAGGGTCCAGCTGTGCATCCCGACACTGGCTGTGCATCCCGACACTCGCTGTGCTCGAGCAAAGGCAGCCCTGTGCCCTGTGCGTGTTCAGTCACTCCCGCTCCAGCTCATGGCTGCTGCTTCTGCCTGACTCTGAGCCCAGACATCGTGGGAAGGGTCTGAAAATCCACGTGGCACATCGAGTGGTAACTGGAAGATTTTCTTCCCAGCCCTGTATTTCCCAGGCTGTTCGTTTTTCATCTACAGATATTAAGAATGTGGTTTCTAGCATCTTTTGTTTGGTGGAAAACACAGAATAATATTTTGCCAGAAAAGACAGATCATGCTTAAGAGCTCTGGGAGTCGTGCCCTCTGTGTGCAGAATGGTACAGAAAAAAAGGTATTGGTACAGAATGGTACAGATATTAAGAATGTACAGAATGGAATGTGGTTTCCAGCACCTTTTGTTTAGTGGAAAACATGGAATAATTTTTTGCCAGAAAACACAGATCATCCTTAAGAGCTCTGGAAGTCGTGCCCTGTGCATTCAGAATGGTACAGGCTAAAAAAAAAAAAAAAAAAAAGGTCAAGTCCGTTCAAGTCACAAAGAAAAAATGAATTTTTTCTCTTCACACCACCTCTTTTCCCCCTTCACTGCTTTCCCTTCTCTCATCTGCTAAATGAGATGTTTCCACAGTTTCATTCAACACAGGATGGCAGTGGCAGAGCTTGGCAGCTCTGGGAGCAAATGACTTACAAGCAAAGGACAGCTTGAAAGGCAAGCACACGATTCACTGAACGTCTGGCAATCCAGAGCCTGTTGTCAGTGACCCCTTCCAACTTGCAGCTAAGGAGCACTGGACAGTTCCTTAAATAAAATGCATTTTGCTTTAGCGTAGGAGCTGACCATGCTGACTTCTGTCATCTCTTACATCTTCTCCTATTTTCTTTTGCATTTGCCATGTGTGTTGTTCTGCTGATCCCAGTTCTGAGGGGAAGCGTAGCAATACAGCTGCTGTGCATTTCTTTGTTGTTTCCTTTCCTGCCTTGGCACCTGTAGCCACTGTAACTAAGCACTTTACAGTAATCTTAAAAGCCTTCCAAAAATACTGTGACTCATTAAAACTGACTCAATAATAAAATCGATGGCAGCCTTCTATTCCTTCTGGAAAACTCATCTGCCCTGCAGTTCCAGACAAAAATAAACGAGATAGTTTTTAGTTCTGGGATTTTTTTCCTTGCAAAGCTTGACTGAAGAAATAAATAAAGTCTCACATGCTATCAGGACCACCAGACTTTGAATTTTTAGGTGTTGCACCTGTGCACACACACTGCTCCTGTGCTTCCCCTCTATTGCAAGCCCTAAATTTAAGATTGTGGGGTTTGAGGGAAGCAGCACTGAGCCAGTGCTGCTGCAAACATTTAATAAAAGGGAGTGATAGGGAACAGCTTTGTCACAGCAGCATTTACCAGACAAAGAGCTGCCTTCTCTGCAGGTGGAATGTGCGCAGCCACATGTGTTATCCATGAACGTGCTTGCTTCTGGCAAAGACATCCTTGGAAAGCATCAGGACAACGGGATGGTGCCTTCAGCTCCACTCCTCCTCCACCCCGCGACCTGTGGGGAGAACTGAGCCAGTTTCTGGTGCTGTGTCCATGCAGAGTGGTGAGGAAGAGGAATGAGAGCAGTCCCTGAGCTCTGTGACCCACACAGGCTGCCAGGAGAGGCACAGAGCATCTGCAGAGTGCTAAGAAAGAGCTGGTCTTATGGTGTCTGCTGATGGACTTAGACATGGCCAGCTTAGCTCTGCTGGGGCCCAGCTGCTCTGCCCACACAGATGCACAGGCTGGAGGTGCTGGGCTCTCCATCTGCAAGGAGCCCTGAGCACAGCCTGCATCTGCCTCCCAGCAGGGGAAAACAGATCCCACCCTTTCCTCACCTGGCACCGTGGCCACAGCCCAGACCCGCACACCTGTGTGTATCAGCAAAACAGGATCATGCTGCTGACCTCCTTAGCAAAGATCTTGGAGATCAACTGAGAAAATGTTCTGTCTAAGAGCTGGAGATTATCTGGTTTAGAGTGTCTCTTTCTCCAGTCCAGAGGGGATGGAGTTGTTTTAAATCTTTTTTTTTTGTGCAAAGAAGAAACCAGAAGATTATTTTCTTTCTTCAATGTCCTGAAACTCCTCAGGGCTGCTTATCTCCAATTGTGCTTGTCAAATACGCCCTTCTGCTGTGCACTCTTCAGGGGAATGCATTTAAGAGCTTAGAAGGCCCAGCCAGGAGAGGGGACTGGTGCCCGGGTGAGTTAATGTGACAAATGCACACACAGTGAAGCAACATCTACAATGGTGGGACTGTGCTACTCCCAAACCCAAAGGATACAGCTCAAAAGGCCTTTAGGAAGCTGTTCAACCCATCTCCTAGCTCCAGCACCCAACAAAACCGAAATCTTGCCAACTCTGTCCTTAACCTGTTCTTAAAGAGCCAAATTTTGAAAGGAACTGTGCCACCACCAGTCTGGGTCAAATCTCACTCTGCAGAGATTTTCCCAATTTTTAGAATTGTAAAATCATAGAATGGTTTAGGTTGAAAGGGACCCCCTGCCATGAGTAGGGCCACCTTCCACAAGACCAGGTTTCTCATGCTTTCCTTTGCATCTTGATCCCATTGCCTCTGCTCCCATCCTCCTTGGAAAAGCAAAGCAGACTGGCCCTGCAAACTACACAAAAACACCTTGCACGGGACTGAGGTAATGTCAGTCACAGGCAGACCTGAATTACAGAAGTAAATTAGCAGTTTAATACTGACAGGTTTTGTTTTGTTTTTCTGTAAAAATAACTTATAAAAAGAGCTCAGTTCCTCCTCTCTAAATTTTCAGCAGCTGCTCAGTTTGAGCTCTGAAAACAGGAATTGCTCTGACCTGTCAGCCAGCAGGCAGGGGTAAGTCCTCTGTCCCTGATTTCAGTGCAGCTTGACCCAGCCAAAAAGCTGCAAAATCCTCCTGGAAAGTTGGGAGCAGGGAGCAATGGCTTGATCCAACAGCAAACTCAGGTGCTGGCGCTGCCAATGGTTTTTGTTGCTGCTGCAATTAGCAACCACCTACCATCCAATTGAGCGTTTCCAGTAGTAAACTTTGTGACATGAGGACAAATGGGGAAATCACAAGACCTAATTACAGCTAATTGCCAATCCATGGGAAACACTCCAGTGAACTGGCACTCTACAAAGGGAGGAGACAAGCAGCATTGTTTTAAAACACAAATTTACCAGACATATAATTAGCTAAATACCCACATACTCTTCTAGCCACTTGTTTTATTCTGAATCAGAGCTCCTCTAAGCGCTGAGCGTGGGGAAGGAGTCCTCGAAGGGCAACTGCTCTGCTGTGAGCAGGGTTTTGAAGGGCTGTTAGCAGGTAAAGAACAAACATAAATATACTTCGTGATTTTCTCGAAGCTTGCTGTGAATCACGCGTTTGTTGTGGGCTCTGCCATTTTAATTAACTTGAAAATGTTAATGTTGTTATTAACAGAAGAGCTCAGCAAGAGCTGTCCTGGCCATTTTCAGGGAGCAGCTTGTTTCCATGTGGTGGAGCATCTCCTCCCCGTAGATGGAGTATTCAGGGCACGTTACTCACCTTGACTCTCCATGCGGTTTGCAAGTTTTGGAATGTTTGTGGTTTCACATAACATTGGCCCAAAGTGGAATTTCCTGCACAGTGCTGACACTGCTCCCCCATGAGCTGGTCTTAGATCCCAGGTGCAGAGAGCTTTGATCCCATAGATTGTTCTGGCTGTGGGACACCACAGCTCAGCAGAGCTGATGTTTGGACGTGATCCTGGTGGGTGAATTCACCAGTCATAGAGAATCCAGAATGGTTTGGGTAGGAAGGGACATTAAAGTTCATCCAGTCCCATTCCACTATCCCATGACACCTTCCATTATCCCATGTTGCTCCAATTCCCATGCAACCCTGAACACTTCTGGGGATGAGGCAGCCACATCTTATCTGGGCAACCTGTGCTAAGGCCTCACCACCCTCACAACCCAGAAATTCTTCCTAATCTCTAATCTAACCCTGCCCTCTGGCAGTGGGAGGCCATTCCCCCTTTTCCTGTCACTCCAGGCCCTTGTCCCAAGTCCCTCTCCATCTCTTGGAGCCCCTTTAGCCACTGAAATGGACTTTAAAGTCTCCCCAGAACCTTGTTTTCTGCACCCCAACGACTCCCACATACTTGTCCCATATTTTGAGGTTTGCTGGTGGCAAATAAGGCCCAGAAATGTCCCCAGTGAGCAGAGTGTGAGTTGCCTCCCCATCTCTCTTCATCCTCATGCCCCTCTGTTTTTAATTCACAGCAAACCTGTGGTGGCACTTCCCTCTATGAGCTTTCACTGTGTGCAGGTGAGAGGGCTGAAACTGGGGCTGAATGCCCTGGTTTTGAAATCTTAGCATCCCCTTCTCTGAATGGCACAGTTACATCTGGCTGGTTTTGCTCATTTACAGTTTAATGTAAATACCAGCCTTGGAACTCATTTGGGAAGCTTGCATATGCTAATGTTTTGTAGCTGAATTATTATTATTTTTACATTAAACAATAATATTGATATTTTCAAACTTTGCATGCCAAACACTGAAATTGAATTAAGTATTGTTTAAAATAACAATAATATAAATTTGTTTTAAATGAATTTAGTGTCATTTCATTGTTTGAAATGTAATGTGGGAAAATATTACTGCTGGGGCAAGAGTAAATATCTAAGTCTGTTAATTTTATTGAAGTAGTGGATAGATCCACATGAACTATTTCTCTGTGTGTTTGGTTAATATTTTATTGAAAATTGGTGTTAGCTCTAACTAATGAAAATCCAAACTCACTTCACATATGAAGGTGTAAAATGCATCCAACAACTTAATAACCCATTAACTTCAATGGAATTTTTATGCTAAAATAAAAAATAAGGTGTTTTGAAGAGATGTATAGAGAGTGGAAATCGGCCAGAACAAGTCAGTTCTTATTCTAAATTAATATGGATGGGTGGATGTGCAACCAAGATCCTTCATTATCCAGCAGCCAGTTTGAAAGGACACTGCAAGAAAGCCCTGAAAATAATTAAAAATATTGTGTGCTTCTTAAATAAACGCTTCCCATGCGTCAACACTGGAGCATTTCTCAAAGGGCAGCGGAGTTCACTCCGTTTTCCAGGTGGCGAAACTGAAGCCTGGAGTGGGGATATTATTTGCCTGGGCTCACCCTGCCAATGGCCAGGGCTAGAGCCAGGAACAAATCCCTGTCTCTTGACAGCTAATCCAGTGCCTAAGCCAAGATGGTCTCCTGCTTCAGGAAAATGCTTCCTTTGTAGGTAGCACTTGAGCACATGTTAAAGTCAAGGGGACTTAAATGTCTGCTCGAAGTTAAGCCTATACTTAAGTACTTTCCAAACAGAGGGTAAACTTAAACCCATGTTAAAGCGCTTTCCAGAATCCCAGCAAAATCTGTCCAAAGCGCTTGATTCTTCTAACTGCCACAATTAATGGTGTGGAGAAGTCGAATTCTGGAGATTCCCATCTCTTTCCATCCCTTGCTTTGTTGTTATCTCTCCAGGTTTTTCATAAAGAGGGGAAGGTAAGGAGGCTGTTTTAGATTTTTTTTAGAGTCCTTCTAAATCTAGTTCTGTGTGTCCTTCTTATCTAGATGGAATTTCAGTGTTGATTCTCAGTGTTTTATTGTGGATCCTGCCACGCTTGAGACTCACGTGCTATTACGTAATTATCAACTCTCACATCTGTGTAAAATGAATAAATGTGTTTATTAGGAGAGGAACAAATGGTCTTAACAACACAGAGGAAAAATATCAGGAAGCCTGAAACTGAACCATGTTGGGTTTGTTGATTTTCCAAGAACCATGTCCTCGGTGCTGTGTGGCACTCCTGAAGTTATGAAATTGCAGTCATGGCAGATCTTGTGTGACAGAAGGGGAGGGTTGATATCAAAGTTCTCTTCTTCCTTCCAGCAAACTAAAATTGTGTGGTTTACACAGGGCTCCACTTGAGAAACCATCAAAAGGCAACTTATTTCCATGAAACACCAATAACCCCTCGGTTGTGCTGGCGTGGATTTGAGGGGAGACGTGTGTGGCCTCAATCATAAAAGGAATTTGATCTGTGGGATGATCCTGGTGCAGAAAGGTTGGTACCTGTCAAGAAAGGCAAAGAAAGAGTCCCCAGACTGCACATTTGTCTAAAGCAGGTGAAATTATGGTATCATAGAATCATATCATGGAATCACAGAATATTTTGGGGCAGAAGGGGCCTTCAGGATTATCTGGTTCTAGCACCCCTGCCATGGGCAGAAACACCTTCTACTCAAACAGGTTACTCAGAGCCACATCCACCCTGGTTTTGGACGCTCACAGAGCTTTCAACACCTTCAGGGTACAGGACAACTCAAGAGTTTGGACATGTAAAATGCAGGGCATTTATTCAAAAGAAGGCATAGGAGTTATCTAGACTTGGCCTTGTTGACCAATGAGGAAAAAATTCCCAAAACTGTCAGGAAGGGATTTAGACCTGAGCTTTGAAAAAATAGGTTTGAAATGGGTGAAATGGAGTGAAATGGAATGTGCTAGGAATAGGAGAAGGGGTAGATCAGGGAAAGAAGCCTTGTCTTGAAGGTTAGGAGATGCAGGTCTGAAGTTTGGGTATGAAACTGAAAGGATCTTGCACAGTAAGGAAAAGAAACAATAAAAGAAACAACAAAAGAAACACCAGCCCTCTAATGAACAGAAAAATTATGGATGGGTCTACCACAGAGCATGGGTTAGAGATTAGTGTGTGTCATGCAGATATTGAAGAGAAATTACCTGGGCTTTCAATAGGGATGGATAATGGGAATGAGTGGGAATGGATAGAACTGGAGAGGGCCATGTGCAACATGCAGAACTCCAAGCAATTAATATGTTCAGGTCTGGGAGGATCAGATCAGCCCCAGGAGGGAGAAGGAGCTGCCATATGAAATCACCATTGCTGTGGCAAAGACTCTCAACAAACTGTTCAAAGCCTGAGTACTCTGCCCTGAGCATCTGACTGGGAAGTAGCAAACAGTACCTGCAATAAAGGATGGAGCAGCTGTTGAAAAGTGATTAGGGAAACTCCTGGCTGTACCTCAAGACTATGCAGTGCATTAGAGCAGCTTTTAAAATAACTGTGAACATGTGAAGGCACATGACAATGGGATAAATGTGAGTTGGGTTTGTGAGAGACGGAGTGCTGGGCTCCTTGGAGAGCCTTCTCTGTGAAGTTAAGAACAGTGTCATGCCCCAGTCTATCTGGGCTCCTCTGAAGAATTGAATATACTGTGCTGTGCAGGGAATATGAGATGATGATGGAGAAGAGGAGGATTAAAAGCAGTGCTCTGTTGTGGGTCAGAGCGTGTTCAAAGGGGCAAGAGTGGAAGGTGACTTGGGAGGAAGAAACGAGGAGGTGGAAAGTGGTTATGGGGTTGCTTGAGCTAATGAAACACACAGCTGATAGAAAATTTGGAAGCACTGTTGATTGGGAACAACTCACAGAATTTGGGTATTGTCAAGTACAAAGGCAATGCACTTTGGGACCAATAATAGAAGCTGCTGTCTTAAACCATGGGCTCTTCAGCTTGAAAGACAGATGTAGGGAAAGACTTTGTTAAATGCTTAGGGAATGGAGATGGGCCACTGTGCAACCTGGCTGTGAGCAGAACAAGCCCAGCCCTGGAATATTTCCATTTTATTGCAGGGCTGTGGCAGAGTTAATGCTGCTGCAGGAGGCACGGAGGAAAACAGAAGCGGGACAGTTGTGGTTGCCCATGTTTAAGATTCAGACTGGCAGGGTTACTGGGGTGACTGGGGAAATGGAGAACCTATTTTTATGAAAGAAGGCTGAAAGAGCAGGGCTTGTTCAGCCTAATAACATGAAGGCTGGGAAGAGATAGGCCTGCTCTCCAGAAATGCACCGAGGGGGGGGGTAAACACTAGGGAGGGATAAGAGCTATATAAGCTGAAATGCTGGCACAAGAACAAATAGGCAGGAACTGGCTCTGAATAAATCAGGGCTGGAAGTTGGAGGGAAGCTTTTAACTGACAGAGGGAAGGGGATCTGCAGCAGACCCCGCCAATGTGAGCAGGACAAAAATAATCCAATAGTTTTAAGATGGTGTTTGATAAACTCATGGAACCTGTGCAGTTTTGCTCCCTCTGGTGTAAAGAACCAGAGTGTCCAGCCTTGGAACAGTCCTCTGAACTCTACAGAAAATTTAACACCTAAGATGCACATGGCAGATAGTGCGTGTCAGAGTAATTATTTTAGGCTCTGTGCAGCCTCTGGCAAGCTCTAATTACCTGAAAGCAGCAGCAGCACAGTAGGAAGGTGCAGCAGGGCAGGAATCATCTCCTGCTTGCTGCTACAAGGAATGTAACTGCACTTAGTCACTGAGAGTTGTGCTGGAGCACAATAATTTTTATGTTCACCAATAAATGCTTCCTGCATCATCCATGGTGCCTGTCCTCAGAACTGTGACTCCTCCTCCTGTGGCTTCAGCAGGAGCAGAATCCCACCAGGCAGCAAACATCTGGAAATCCTCACCTGAAACACTCTGCTCTGCAGCACTTTCCTGTCTCTGCTGAGTCCAGGGGATGACTGAGGCAGGTTAGGGGTGGATGCTACCATGAAAAGCTGCAGCCAAATTGTGACATATCTAACTCCAGTCACCCTGTACACCACAAATATTTCCAGTACCCTCTAGGTATTTTTACCCTCCTCAGAGAGCATTTCTTAAAGAAATCCCTTCTGAGACAGCAGGAGTTCTGCAATCTGCTGTTTTCTAAAATGATCAATTAAAGCACCAAGTTTGCATAAGGTAATCTGATGCAAACCACCTGAAGGTCACAGAGCCTGAATATAAGGTCACCAAGGGATCTCCAGGTTCATGTCATCAGGTGGAGAATAACGAGGGATGTGTTTTGACAATGTTTATGTTTAATTTAACAATTAACACTGGCCTCACCTATTGATCTCTAGGCAAACACTCGTTATGGTGCACGATGACATTGTAGTTAGCAACTTTGCATTCTGTTAGGGGTGGCTTCAGCTGAGCTGCATTAAGAAATGCTAATTGCAAGTCATGAGGAAGGGAAGCTGAAACAAAAGAAGCCACACATTCTTGGTGAATGTCCCTGCTCTGGGCAGGGATGCCATAACCAGAGGCCTTACATGGGAAATAGCTCTTTTATTTTCCAGCTTGGGTCATATATGGTTAAGTTTTATCTCACTTCCAGCTCCGAGTGAGACTGATCATTTTTTAATTTACCAAACATGATTTAACCCAGTTTCTCACTGATGTAAATATTACCAGCCTTCAGCTTTCATTATTCCAGTGTGGGAGAGTGAAAGTTTGCTGGCAGAGAGCCCTGAGTATCCTGAATGGGCAAGCTCTGGAAGAAACTGAAAATACAGGGCCAGGAAAGCCTATGGATGGAGTAACACAATAAAAGGGCTGTGTTCTTTTATTGTCAGTGCTATCCTTACCCCTGGAGGTGGAATTTGCTCTCCCATCTTCAAATATGCACATCCACCACCTTTCCCGTGCCTCTGCAGTGAATTGTACCTCAACCCCAATGCAAATCACAAAAATTTGAGAATATCAACCAGCGTGAAGGACAGAGATGAAAAATGCACCCCTGCCCTTTATTGGCAGATGTGCTGCTGGACATTGGTCCTGAAACCACACCTGAGAGGCTGTGCCCTGCCTGTCACACCACCAAAACAAGAGGAACTGCCTCGGAAAATTTTAGGTGAAGCAGTTAGGAGGCTGGGAGAGGGCAAGAAGAATGGAACAGCAGAATTGAGGTGATCATACACATCTGATCATACACAAAGTCAGTGGCGCAGAGAAGAGAGGGCCAGATCTCAGTGATTATTCTAAAATTTTTAACTATTTAAAAAAGTGATGCACATTGGTTGTGTCTGCTCTGGACCCATGGTATTGTGTGATGATTGAATTAACATTTCTCAGCAAGGTTCCCTCGTCAGCTGAACCCTGGTGATGGCTGCTGGGAGAGAAATGAAGCTCCAAAGGATGCATGGAGGTCTGGGAGGCAACGTGGGGTTTGGAGAGCAGGCCAACGTGTGGTAAATCAGGGAAAGGAATTGGTATTTTGGACAGGCTGAAGGAGAAGGAGAGGAGCTAGGAGGACAAGGAACACACAGAGGTAACAGCAGAATAGAGACAGATTTTTTAGCAAGGGAGCAAGTGAGTAAAGGGCTGGCTTGAAAGCCTCTTCTGGAAGCTTCCTAATCTATTTTTATAACCTTCCCCTGACCCTTTTTTTCCCTGTGTCCTCAATTATTTGGGGTAAGCATTGTCCCCGTCTTCGTTAGCTCATCTATATGTGCATGCAACCTAATGACATCGGTGAGCTACTTAATCCTAGTCTGTCAGTGTCATCCTGGATTAATTTACTCCCTCTTCAGCACTGACTGTCACTTGGACGAGTGCGTCCTGCACCTTTTCTTTCCTTCTGCTCTTTCCTTCCCCTCGTGCCTTTGGCCAGGGCCCCTGTTGCCCCCGGTGACATTCCAGCAGATCCCCCGCGCTCGGCGCTAAACGCTGCAGACGTGCCCTCTTTGTCTGCTACCTCCATCTTAATTCCTTATCTGCTTACAGGGCTGGTGGCTCCCCCCCTCCCCATTACTGACCTTGTGGATTAATGTATAGTATGGGACTGTAAGCTTTCTTGAAGGCTGGGTGAATTGTGTCCTCAGCTCCCCATCTGTCGACATCGTCCCTTATTGCCTTCTGCACGGTGACACGGACGCAGCTGAGACTTCATAGGAAGCAGATGAAAGAGCTGGGTTGTAGGGGTTTTTTTCCTCTTTTCTTTCTTTCCTTCTTTTTTTTTTTTTTTTCCCCCAACAAGGAATTTCCAGTTTGGCAACTGGTCCCTAGTAGTGGCTTCCTTGTGGGTGTCTTGTTTAATCAAGGGATTGCCAAGTCTGAATATTAATCAGGTCTATTTAAAGAAGTTGGAGACACGAGATGTGTAATTGCTGTGATAATAAGGTGTAGCCAGAGGTGTCTGGTTTGTGTGGCTGGAAGGGAAAGGCTGAATATTTTGGAACAGAGAGGGAACAGAAGGTGAGAGTATAGGATAAATAAATGGGAGTTTCTTGCTCTAAGGATTTTAAGGTCTGTTCAAAAGATAAATTGGGAAAAGCCTTTCCATGGGTATCTGTGGAGCAGAACCCCCCCTTGGTCAGGTGCAATGCCCTGGTAGCAAGTCAGAGAAAGCAGGGGACTACCAAAGAAACTGGGAAATTCATCCTCTGGCAAGAAAGGTACAGCTTCCCATGAAACACAGTGTTAAAAGTGACCAAAAGAACAAATATCCCAGTGCAGGGCAGCTGTTTTGTGTGGGCTGGGTTGTGTGAGGGGGAAAAGGTGCCTAGACTCGTGATCAGAGTCTCAGGAGAAGGCAGTCACGTGTAGTTCTTGTTATTCACACTGGATCTGTGGGGCACTTTCTGCTGGCCTGGCCTTTGAGATTGCTTTTCCTGATGCCACTGTTTCTCCACGGAGCCCTGGCTGGAGGTATGCACAGAGCTGGCCTCCCTCTTTTGTTTCCAGCTCTTACTTTGCATTAAAAGATGATGAAAAGCTGCTTGAAAATGCATTTAGCATTTCCCTTGCAGTCACCTTTGTAGCATGACTGCCGTGTGCTTTGGTGCAAGGAATTACATATTGCTCTCCTTGCCTGTTTGCTTTTCCATTTCTCTCTGCTCTGGTGCTGGGATCTGCCACCCCCCTGCCAAACACACACAATCTCCTGCTCCACACGCTGCTGTCCACTTATGAATTCCATAGCTGGGCTGCTCTCCCCAGGACCATTGGCTCTGTCATTGCTTGTTTTGCTGCTTGGAACAGACAGGGAGATGATTTGCAATCACAACTCCATGTGTTTGAACACGAATGGAGGTGGAGTTGCCCAGGACTCAGCCAGACTCACCCAGGCCAGGTGTAAATCATTTTGTCTGCTCCATTTTGAAGACCACAGAGCTGAAATGGGTTATCCTAGAGAGGAGTGTGGCCACGTGCTGGGGAGAGCTAGAAAATGCCATCAAACCCATAACAACCTGCGCTGCCAAGGAAAAGAAGTGCAGGGAGCAAGTGCAAACACTAGACCCCTTGCCACCTGTGCCTCTCATTGAGTAAATGTGGAGATCTGTGTGGAGTTTGGGGCTCCTTGGTCCAACAGGAGCCTGCAGGGCGCTCTGGGTTTGTTTGGCCAGAGGAAGCTGAGAGGGGGATCCACAACCTGGCTTCAGTGTGGTCACAGAGGGGACAGAGCCACCCTGTTCTTGGAGGAGCACTTGGACAGATAAAAGGAGGCAGCCACAATTTGCATCATGGAAAATTCCAGTTTGGCATTACAAAAAAATTATCCACACAAGGGTACTCTGAAAATTATCCACACAAGGGCTTAGGACCTTGTGGCATCTCCATGTGAGGAAGCCAGGTGCCCATCTAGCTTTGAGACAAGTCCTGAAGTGTCTTTTTATTTGCATTTAGGCACAGCCATAGAAAACAGTGGCTTTGTAATAGAGAAACGACCTCTCAATGGATATACTTCCTAGTGCTCATTGAAAAATAGAGTTTCCGTCCCATGGGAAATTCTGGTATTTTCATATTTGTTTTCATCTCAAATTGGAACAGATAATTCCTGAAAAGAATTGATTTGCAAATGTCAGAGTGTTTCGTGTTGACATTTTGAGCTAAAATGAGATATTTTTGTTTGAATCAGGTCATCATTTGCCTCTGCCTGAACAGCCTCTTGCTTGCAGGAGCTGTAGCTCTGTTTCCTGTGATCCCAGGAAATCCTATGACTGGTTAAACTGTGTCTTCCATAACATGCCCTTATTTCTTCCAGCAGCTGATTACTTGAGGGAATTACAAGTCTTCCAGCCTGCAGTGTGCTGGCTTGAGCAGATGTAGAACAAAACAAGAACCATCACTTTTCCAAACAGAACTCATTTCTGGGAAACATTTTTTTCCTGTGTGCGAAATCTGAGTGAAATCTCATTTTTTGAAGGGAAAGCAGTTTGTTTCCCCTTTATTCTAAAGAAAATGTTCCATCAGCCCAATGTGCAACAAATATATTCCCATATAGGTGTGAAGGTGTTTCTTTTCTGCTTTAACAAATGCTGCAGCCACTTTCTGTTCTCATTTCACACACACAAGCTCAGACTTTTCCCTGTTAGTTTCAGTGCAGTTAATCCAGTCACAGAGACATAGCTGGGACTAAATTTGGCCCAAAGAAGAGATTTATTGTCTTTTGTAATAACACAGAGATGGAGCCACAGCTGGTACAAACCAAGGAAATCAGTGGAATTTGGAGGACTTACACCTGCCGAGGTTCAGCCCCAGAAATATTAATAACCAACTACCTGTAGTGCTTACAAATGTATTCACAGTCCATTCCCAGGGCTGCTTTGGGCAGAGGACAGCACATTTGCAGGTTTGCTCGCTCGGTCTGGCAGGAAGGGGTTTTTTCACACTTTCTGCCCTGCTGGCAGCAGCCAGGGTGGATCTCCTCTCCCATTCCTCTCCTCCCAGCCTGTTTGTCCAAAGCCTCTGCAGTATCTGCCTGCAGATCTTCTGTTCTTTCCCTGCTCCAAACCCTGTGTTCTGCAGAGTCAGTGTGAGCTGAACGCAGGCATCTGAGGACATAATTTGGGCTTAAAATTTGTAGCACATTAGGAGCATGCTAATTGCCTAGGGTGACATCCAGCTGACAGCTGATTTGATGGTAACTCTGTTCTTATTCCTGTTTAAAATTCTATCTCCTAAATAAATGAGTGATGGGATCGATAGCCTCGCTCTGTTAACAGGAGGGCTGTGGTGCACCACTGTGACTTTGACTTTGCTGTTTTCTTTGCCAACTAATTATGACCAAAGTGACATCACAGGTGATCTTCCCTTGTTCCTGAGACACTTTTAACACCACCTCGTAGGCACTTTTCCCAGAGCTAGTGGTTTTTGTCATCTGCCTCTCAGGTTTCCCGTTCATTACCTTTGTTGAAAAGTGTAAAAAAGGAGGCTCGGGGGGACCTTCTCTCTCTGCTCAACTCCCTGATAGGAGGGGGCAGCCAGGTGAGGGTCAGAGATGCTCCAGGACAAGAGGACATGGCTTGAAATTGTGCTAGGGGAGGTTTAGTTTGGATATATGGGGAAAATTTCTTCACTGAAAGGGTGGTCGAGCATTGGAAAAGGCTGTTCAGGGAAGTGGTGGAGTCCCCATCCCTGGAGGGATTTAAAAATCGTGTGGATGTGACACTTGGGGACACGGGTTGGTGGTGGCCTTGATCTCAGAGGGCTTTCCCAACCTAAAGGCTTCTGTGATTTTAAGTGCTCAGATGAACTCATCCACGTGTCCTTGCTGCTTCCTTGCCTGGCTGGGGGACATTTCCTTCTGCATGCCAGGGTGGGCATTTTAAAAATATAACTGACTTGATTGCTTGCCCAAATGTTTGCTGATGGAAGTATCTACACAGTGAGAAAATGTCAATCAACTTAATTGCATGTGCAAATTCCACTCTGCATGTGTAAATACAGGATCTGTGTGTGGTTTAAGTCTCTGCACTGGGAAATTGGGCTTTGCTACCTTTTAAATGCAGTCATTTAGGGTTGGTACGAGGGGGAATGGCATCAAATTGCGCCGAGAGGAGGTTCAGGTTGGGTATTAGGAAATATTTTTTCACTGAAAGAGTGGTTAAGCCTCGGAATGGGCTCCCCAAGAAGTGGTGGAGTCACCATCCCTGGAAATGTTCAAAAAGCAAGCAGACTTGGCGCTTTGCAGTGTGGTTTAGTGGGTTTAGGTTTTGGTCAAAGGTTGGATTGAAGATCTTGGAGGTCTTTTCCAGCAAATTGCATGATTCTTCCTGTCAGCGCTGCCCCAGATGAAGTAAAGGGCAGGAAAAAGTACTAAATTGAATGAAGGCAGCAGAGATGCCTGTGCAGCAAGGGCAGGCAGGGCTGGGTGTCAGATCCCACACAGCCCTGGGCTGTGAGCTGGGAATGGACAGTTAGGAAGGGTTAATGTCTCATTTACATGACTGAGAACAAACAACTACGGGAAATGCCCGGTTTACAATAAAAAAGATGTGAATTGGGAGGTTCAGGGGAACAAAAGACTCACAGATAACTTGCAGCAGTATATCCAGGAGGGAGCACACATCCATTTCAGGGGCCTGCTAAGCATCAGACCTTATATCTGTGTGGTCAAATCTCTGCATAGTTGGTTAACCCGGCCATAATAAAAGAAATTCAGTGAATTTCTCTCTCCACAATCCTTGGATGAGATTTTCTTACTTTGCCCAAGCACTTTCCATAGGAACTTCTCTATTAAATCAAAGCAGACATCCCTCTACCCCTCTATCTGATAGTAGCCAGCACCACTTGCTTCAGACTAAGGTGAAGCAAATCCTGCAATGGGAAGCTAAGGAATAATTTGCTGTAGATAAAGTTACTTTGCTCAGAGGTTATCTTCAGCCACAAAGCACAATTCTTGCTATCTGATCCCAAGCAGCATGAATCTTTACTTGCCACTCTGCGGGAGAATGAGATCTCCCCATTGTTCCCGGTCCTGGTTTCCAAAATCCATCTTTTCTGCAGGTACCTTGTCCCTAGATGGAGCTGTATTTCACCGGTGTGCTGGGTACAGGGCCAGCAGTGCCAGACAGTTTATTTCAGGAATATTATATCAGGAATATTTATTTCAGGAATATTTATTTCAGTTGCACACTTTATTGTCAGGAATATTGCATTTTGCTGCTTGTTGCTCTCCTTGGTGATCAGTTCTCCCTCTGTGTTTTGTTTTGTTGTTTTTTTCCTGGGGATGTTTGTGCTTAGGAAGAAAAAAAACCCAAGCAACATAAAACAAAAAGAAAATTACTGTGTAACCCCCAGTAGAGGAATCTGATTAGGAACAGAGCCCTGGTAGAGGCAGGGGCAAATTCTCTGTCCGAGCTACTTTAAGAATTGTTATGCATTATATTGCCATACAATAACAATCAGGAGTTGGAAGAATCAGGATTATTCCCATGAAAAGCCACTTCTCCCAAACAGCAGCACTGCATTTAACCAGTTGTGTACATAATATTTCATTAGAATTAATATTGTTACTAACAGATGTCCGTTTTCAGCAGAGCAAATGGAGATGGGATTTTATTGTTTCTCACTTCCACATAAATGGATCTTGAGCAGCGATTACGAAAAGCAGCAATTAAACATTAAAGCAGTAAAGCTCAGGTTCAACCACCTTCCTCAGAAACTTGTGCAGGCAAATAAGAAATGCCAGGCTTTAAAGTGCTGCGTGTTTTAGGAGTGTTTTCGAGGTTGTGTGTGTCTCCTTTTCGGCTGCACACAAGCAAACAAACCTGCAGATTAGTGAGTGAGTGTGTGTGTGTGTGTGTGCTGGGTGTGTGCGTGTGCGAGTAACCCAATTTCTGCCTTTCATACTTTGCCCAGATTAGAGGCCAAGCCCTGCAATGTGCTGTTGAAACACCCAAGCTGGAGTGGGGGCTTCGTTTTCCCTGCATTTGATGTAACAGGTAGATAGAAACATCCCCTCATGGGAACAGGTTTATTTGGTGCAGCTCTGTGGTTTTACTTATTTACTGCGGCGTTATTTTGATGCAAAACTCTGCCTGCCTCCCCCATCCCCCCTTCCCCTCCTGCCTTCCCCTAGAAGTGACATGATCAAAAGCTATTTCTTCTTCAGAGTGATTTCCAGTAACCTCCGGAGCAGTTTTTTTAATTAAATAAACCTCATCTTGTCTAGCTTTCTGGTCAGCATTTTGAACCCCCTGCAGATGGGTCTGAAGGATTAACAGCAAATCCTCCTCGACCCAGCTCAAGCAGATGGGCGGCATGTGTCTGATAAATACTAGGACAAGGTCTGCTTCCTCGTGTTTCCAACAGATAGACGGTATACCCTGTAAATTAAATTTAAAATGGTGGCCCTTTCAACCCTCAGAATAGCAGAGGAAAAGGAATACAAATGATATGAATTTCCCATTTCTGACACATTGTCACCTCCCGACCACCGAGTCAAACATCACCTGTTGGGCAAAGTGGTGCCTCCAGGGAAGGTCAGGTCAGGGAAATTCTGAAATGGGAGAGCACACAATGAGTGTGTGAGCCCCCATCCCTGCCTGCTGCATCTCTTTGCTGATGGCTTTTATTTGCATATCAGTTTGCAGAGTATCCTCTTTCCAAATGAATGTCTCTTTAACATTGGTACCCATGCAGCTGCTGGGTGGGAGGCAGACCCGAATTCCTGCAGAGTGTGCAGAGCAGGGAAGGGCTGTGCCCTGGGCAGGGGGATGTGCCGAGTTCCCTGGGAGAAGAACTGCCCATTTCCCCAGCTATTCACTTGCAAGGGGTCAGGAATGGTGACCTTGGCTCCGGGCAAGGGCAGGTCCTGGGCATGGAGGGGGGCTCCATGCATGTCCCACTTGCTTCCACAGAGGCCCTCCAGGCCCAGGCATTTGTCCCTTTACCAGAGATGCTAAAAAACCAGCCCCCTTCTCCTTATTTTGTGCTTTTTTTCCCTTTTAACTTTTTCACTTTAGAAAGAAAACCATTTCTGTATAGAATTTCTGTATAGATTTCTATACAGAATATATATTTTAATCGTGGTAGTTGGGACGGTAGGAGGAGTCGTGTTTTAGTGTTTGTTTTTGAGCTGGTTTGGAGTTTTCTTATAGGTTGGGATTTTTTTTTTATTGTTGTCTGGTGGATATATTCTGGCTTTTTTAAAGCATCCTGCTTTATCTATCATTCCTCCTGCCATCCCTTGCCCTCCAGGCTGGTGGTCACTCGGGAACAAGAAAGATTTGCCCACAACTGCTCTGCCTGACAGCATTAGTGGAAACTGCCTTTCCCCGGTGACCTTGCTGCTAAGCTGGGGACTGCCAGTGCCTGTCACCTCCAGTGACACTGCTCAGAGGGTCCTTGTCAGAACAATTACCACTGGGATGTCACTAGGTTGTCCTGCAGAGCCCTGGGCTCCCCAGACGGGGTACCTGTGGTATTTTGGGGTAAAAAGTGCTGTGTTTATTGGCCAAATCTTGGGGATGTGGCACTCATGCAGAGTCGGTGGCTCTGCACCTCTGCAAGCAGGTGAGGAGGCAGTGGGAGCCATGCAGAAACAGCAAATGAGGTGTGGTTTGAAGGCTCATTTAAAACTCAAGTTGGAGAGATTGGATTCGGGGAGATATCTCCTGTTAGAGGCATCAGTGCATAGTGGAAAGTGGGTTTTCCATTTCTAAAACATTAGTTTGCCCTCTTGGATAATTTAGGCTATGATTTAAGGAAGGAAAAAAAAAATGTTAAACCAGTTTAAGAGTAGCAAGGCAGGCAGCCTTTCCTCCCAATCCACCCCAGTCAGCATTCAAGGGTCATATCTTCTGCAGAGCCCTTTGTAGATAAGGTGTTGTGGGATGAATGCTCTCTTGGAAGGGTGATAGCAGTGGGGAAAAAAAAAAGGGGAGAATTCAAAGGAGGAGTTTGAAATGCCATAAAGCTGCTGGACTAAATGTTGAGCTGTTGCAAACCAGCTTACTCTTGGCTGTGGGTGGACTTGCATCGTGTTACTCAGCTAAAAATCTGGCCCACAAAATCACAAGCAGAATAACAGAAGAGGTCCCCAGGCAAAATTTATATTTTTTGTGTGTGTTTCTGGATGCTGTTTCTGCTAGTTCTCACTTTTAATTACCTAAATGACACTTTTCACTGATGTTCTCTCCAGCAGGATCACCGTGGGCATAAAAAGCACATTTCCTTAAGCATTGCTTGTCTCTCAGGATTGTGAAGTGCCAAGGCAGAAGAAGCAGTTTCTTTTATGACATCTGCCCATGTCAGCTCACCTTTAATCCTTGTGATGAGAAACACTCAAACTTTGGAATGATGGCTGGGAAGTCTGAGTGAATGAACAAGAGAAAAACAGAACCATTCACTGGCTTATTTTTGTAAATAACTGGAACAGTTTAGAAAATGAGTCAGCTTTCTCCCCCCCCCCCTCCCTTGATTTGCCCAAAATATTTTAATTTTCATCATTTTAGCTGTGCTCTTTATCTGCTTGCAGAGCTGTGATGTTGGAGTTTGACAGCTCCCTGCCTTTTCATGGCCTGGCACATAGAGGCTGAGATAAATGGAAAGGAAAAGTTCTGTTTTGTGAAAATGTGTGTCCCCACAGCACACACCTGTCTGCCCACTGAATATTTCCTCATCTGCCTGTGAGACATAAGATATAATATGATATTTGGAGCCAGAGGTTGCCTTTAGCTGTAAAGTCACAAGGCAAAGAGCCAGGCTCAGTTGTCAATTTTAAAAAGCACAGACCTGCTCAAAGAAAACTTCTTTTTCTGTGACAAGTGGAAAAGTCAGTGTTGAAAGTGTCCATTAAAATCAAGTTTTTCATAACTGAGAATGTAGCAGTTGAACAATTTGCACTGAAGTCGTTCCTTTTCTCTTTTTTTTTTAATCAGGATTGCAGTTAAAATTTTTTCAAGATGGACTTTTCTTGGTTTTGTCAAAAATATTGAATGACAAAAAATGTCAATTTTTTCAGCCTTCAAGGCTAATAACTTGTTTTCTTTTTCATGTAAAACATTTCTATCAACACATTTCAACACATTACCACTGGTATGTCACCAGATTGTCTTGCAGAGCCTGCAGTTTAAAGAAGGTTTAAAATTTACTGGTGCAGGAAATAGTTGAGAAGATTTCACCCAAAGAATATTTTGTCTTTAACAGAGCACAGCCCCAATACTATCTTGTCTCTTCAAGCAAATTTCTGTGAGGGATGTTTGGGAACTTGTATTTTTTATTTTTTTATGCAGCACTTCTGTGTTCCAGGCCAGTCTGGATGGGGTTTGGAGGAATCTGGGATTGTGGAAGGTGTCCCTGCCCGTGGCAGGGGTGGGATGAGATGGTCCCTTCCAACCCAGACCATTCTGGGACTCTGTGATGCTGAGATTGGAAAGATGACTGGATCTATTCCAGGCACAGTGGCAGAGAAGGAAGTGGCCCTTTTCTCCTCTTTGCTCTGACCCAGGGGCAGGAGACACCTTTGGACCAGGTGAGCAGCAGCACAAGGTGTGGGAGGCTGCACTTCCACACTCTGCAATGGAATGGAAAACCCTCAGGAGCAATTCTGAAGAGAATTTATTTATTCTCCACTTTCAAGTGATACTCTGAACCTTTTGAAGCAAAATGAGGTGGCTGTATTATTTTTTTGTGTGTGTGTGTTGTTTCTTTTTTTTCCCAGGGATTCCCCAAGTGGATGGCTGTCAAAGATTTTAATATACTGCAGGCACAGCAGCTAATTCTCAAATCTCTTGCAGAAGGATCTTACAGAGGGAAGCTAGGATGCAAATCCTTTTGAAGGCTTTTTCCATTTTGAAACCTATAAATAGGAAAGTAGGGCAAAATGACTTTGACAAGTTTAGACCTCACCTTCTTTAATTACTCTCTTTGGATCAACAACCTGACTGCAAATGCTTATCTGCTCCCACATTACGCACAGGTTTGGAGTTTATTTTTTAAGAATAGTGCATGACAATTCTGCATAATATTTTTAATACCCCTGGCCTCCAGAGATTTCCATATTCTAGTTGATCTTTACATTTATAATTGATATAAATGGTGAACAGGGCTGATTTCTTGAATTGTCCTTTCAGTGTTGGAAGTCTATTTATTTTTTAAGAATAGTCAATTTTCTTCCTAATTCTGTTTTTTCATGTCTTCTCCCTTTTTTAAAAAAATGTAAGCGTTTAAATTGAATATGCTTTGCTTCTGCTTAGTAATAATTGCTGATATAAACTTTAAGCTATAAATAAATTAGTTGCATGGGTACTGTTTTTATAAAATGGGGCTTTTAAATGAAGTTTTGGTCAGCCTTCTATAATGCATAATGTTTTAATAAATAAGATAAATTATGAACCCTGTGGGTCCCTTCCAACTCAGAATATTCTCTGGTTATTTCCTGTCTCTGTGACTATTGCATGTACACAGTGTGAAGAGGAAGGTGATTGGTGTCACTTTACATAGAGCACACATGAAAAATGACACAATTTTGCTAAATACTGTGTTTGATTATGTGACAAATCTGAGATGTGGGTATTTTAGGATTATTTATGTTTTTCTGTGGTATGAAAAGCTGTAATTCACGTTAATTTAGTACATTATTTTTTTAAGCCTCATTTATCATGCCAATATCCAGCCTTGATGAACACAGGAGAAACAGTGAGTGCAGGGGTGAATGTTTCAGAGCTGTGTGGTGATCAGGCTGTGTGGCCAGAGATGGAGAAACCAGCACACAAATTTACCATCAGTGCAGTGCAGAGGAACAATTCAGTGCTCCAGGTATGGAGCCATCAGATTTCAGTCCTTCTCCTTCATCAAACCAGGAATAATGTGGCAGCAGGACCAGGGCAGGGATCCTCCCCCAGGGCTGGGCAGTGCAGAGGCCACACCTTGGGTGCTGTGCCCAGTTCTGGGCCCTGTCACATTCACATTTTCTGCAAAAATCCCTTCTCCCAGGAGTTTTCTCCTGGGAAGCTGAGAAGCCTCAGGGAAAAGGAAAACAATTCTTATCTCATTTGCTTCTTCTGTGTTGTGCTCACACGTGGAATGTGTTTGGAGATTGTTTACCCACAGGTGATTGTTTCATTGGGTTCTGCTGTGAGTTGTTTTGGCTCATTGGCCAATTAGGGCCAAGCTGTGTTGGGGCTCTGAAGAGAGTCACAAATTTTCATTATTATCTTTTTAGCATTCTGTAACTATCCTTTCTGTATTCTTTAGTATAATTTAGTTTAGTATTCTTTAATATAATACAGTATAATAAAATAATCATTTAGCCTTCTGAGAACATGGAGTCAGATTCTCAATTCCTTCCTTCGTCTGGGGGCAACACAAATACAACAGGTCCCTCAGTTCAGGAAGGACTGAGGGGCTGGAGTGTGTCCAGAAATGGGAATAGAGATGGGGAAGGGCCTGGAGCACCAGGAATGGCTCAGCCTGGACAAAAAGGAGGCTCAGGGGGGACCTTCTGGCTCTGCAAAACTCCCTGGGTGCAGCCATAGGGAATTGGGCTCTGCTCCCAGGGAACAAGGGGCAGGACAAGAGGACATGGTCCTAAGGTGTTCCAGGGGAGGATTAGGTTGAATACTAGGGAGAAATTCTTCACAGAAAGAGTGATTAGACATTGGAATGGACTGCCCAGGAAGGCAGCAAAATCCCCATTCCCAGAGGTGTTTAAGGAAAGGCTGGATGTGGCTCTCAGTGCCATGGTCTGGTTGACAAAGTTGGTGCTCAGTCATAGGTTGGACTCAGTGATCTCAGAGCTCTTTTCCAACCCAGCTGGTTCTGTGTGATCCTGTGATTCTCTGTTATCTCCCTGGCATGAAGCACCTGGGGACAGAGAGCTATCGCAAGGAACAGTGTGGATATGACAGGCAGCAAACCAGGATCAACACACAGGAACCATCTGAGCTTTGGTGACTGAGGTGGACATCAGAAGGATCAGATTGTACAAGTGCCTCTCTCTCTCTCACTCCATTTATTGACAGGAGCTGCAGATAAATAGCTCAAAGAGAGACATCTCCATTTTGGATATCTGTGTTTGCTCATGAGGCCTGCTGAGCTAGGCCATAACTCACTCCATGCATCCATCTATCCAAATTCTTCACAAGAGCTGCAGGGCTGGAGGAATCTCCCCTTAGTCCTATTCAGGAGGGACAATCTTTGTCCTGTGTGCTTAGGGACAGTCGTTTTGTCCGTTTTCCTGTTATCTTCCAGCTTTTTTGGTCATTTCTCCTATATTGTGATTCCTCTTTTTTGCAAGAAGGAATAACCTCAAGCTGTGCCAGGGGAAGTTTAGATTGGAGATTAGGAAATATTTCTTCACCAGAAGGGTTGCCAAGCATTGGCTCAGGCTGCCCAGGGCTGTGATGGAATCATCAATTCTGGGAGCATTTAAAAGATGTGGATGTGGCACCTGGGGACATGGGTTAGTGGTGGCCTTGGCAGTGCTGGGGGAGTGGTTGGACATGGTGGTCTTGGAGGGCTTTTCCAACCTAAAGGATTCTATGATTTTATGATTCATTTTA
Organism: Melospiza georgiana; assembly: GCF_028018845.1. Taxonomy (NCBI): domain Eukaryota; kingdom Metazoa; phylum Chordata; class Aves; order Passeriformes; family Passerellidae; genus Melospiza; species Melospiza georgiana. Next base: position 60,384,187 of record NC_080435.1, on the reverse strand, counting down.
TGAGTCTACCCTTTATACTTGCTGCTGCTTTACATTAAACCAAGACACACTTACAGGCTGGGAACTTGTAGAAACTTTATCTGACCCAGCCAGTTTCCAGTTCACCCCATTCTTCTGTGAGTCACATCTAAACCTTGGTATGCACTGGAGGAGCACAGTGAGCTAAATGCTAAACAGATTTGCACCATAAATTTTGACTCAAAATATGTTCCTACAATGCATCATCTCTGGCCACAGTTGTATTATTGTGACTGCACAGAGATTTCACAAAGCTCACAGGAGAGAATCTGCATGTCCAAGAGGAGCATCCACTGCCAGCTCTAATTCTATGCTGTCCCATGCCATAATTGCACATAGTTTGGGATTGTGACCACTCTAAATAATTCTGAAATCTCTGAATATTGCCAACACTTGGACCCATAGCACCGAATTTGTTTACAGATGTGCAAATAATAGCACCATTTACCTTCAGTTCTTTGAAGGATTCTAGTGCCAGCTACCACAGTGAAGGTCTTAGACAGAGTCCAAGCTCCATCAGATGTTTTACTGCTCGTGTGGTCTGCTAAATATTGTCTGCCAAACTAGTTTTTAAGCTCTTGATGCTATCTCGAATCACAAAGTGTTAAGGCAGCTAGCTGGCTTTTAATGAAAACATTGTAAAAGAAATTAATAATATCCATTACCAGATATTTTCCTTGTTGTTCTGATTTTATTTCTTCAATGTGCTGTTTTTTGAAACAATTGTTTCAGGTTATTATTCACAACAGGGCTGTGAACCACAGGAACAAGTTCTACTCATCCATTAGGCCATTGGTGCCTCCAGTCTGCTGGCCCCAAAACACCCAGTCAAAACCAATGGATCTCAATGATTCAGGCTGGTTTTGAACCAAACTTTAGCATTTTCTGATTTGTCACATCTGTCTTTTTATGTCAGAGCCTCTGCTGCTGAATATGTGGCAGCCAGAAGAAACACTCACTGCAAAGCATGAGAATATAGATTTAAAACAATATTTGTGCCACACGGTGGGAACTCTGATCCACATTTTCTGTGTAGGTCTGTACTTTCTTCTACATTAGCAAGACGCAATTTTTGGGGAGGTCAGAGACTTCATGGAAAGGTCTTGAGCTCACAGATGAGCCAAGTATGAGGGTGTCTGTGTGGTTGTGCTGGTTGTCAGCAGAGTGGCTGAATACAAACCCAGGAATTGCTGTGTCCACAGGGAGGGCAGAGGTGGATGGATCTGCTCAGTCAGTGATAATGGATGTCCCTGAAGGTGCAGTGGGGATGCAGAGCCCTAAACACTGACATTTAGCCTATAACTCCTTTTTAGGGGTTATTTTGTAAGCCCCTTAGAGCACTTTGCAGACTGCAAGTTAAAGGTGAAGCTCCCTTGGCCCCCCTGCCCCTTCCTCATGGAGTTCTGTGAGCAGAGTGTTCAGCAGGTATCTCTCTCTGTTACTGAAACAATCTCTGACATCTCTGATCTTTTCTGGGTATTTTGCAGCTGGTGCAGATGTGGACAATATATGGAACAGTTCCTGGATTCCCACTAGTGGGAAGAGAACACATTTAAATATAAATTGTACATATATGGGATAGAGGTGTTCACTAAATACAGATATATTGAACAGCTATGATAAATCAATCACAGAAAACCCTTCCATGGCACAGCCTGTTCTTCTTCCAAACATTTGGAAGTGTTCCTGGGTAGAACATAAGCCACCCTCTGCTCTTGTGGGTTGCATTTGATGCAGATACTGGAAATACAAAATGTTTCTGGTTAACTGAACCAAGGCAGACCACTTTTCTCTAATTTTTGAGGTAGGTGTGCCTTTGTGCTCCATTAACTCCCTTTTGTTTTCTACAGGCAGAAGCTGTGGCCACAATTTTGTTTTCCTAATTTCCTCTGATTTTAGTAGCTCTTGATTGTGGTGCCCCTGTGTAATCATTCAAGGTAGATTGTTAGTGTAAGCTGCATTGCAAGGTCTGCCTCTATTCAATGTGTTGCTGGCTATAACAGAGGCCCCAGACTAAGGTCAAAATTATTATGTGGAGATTAAACTGTAGAATTTAATTATGTATTCTGTTGCTCCTAGTACATTTATTAATTTAGCAGTACAAACTGACTGGAGCTAAACAAGCAGGGCTGATTAATTTGCAAAGACATCTAGGTAACAGATTGTGATCAAAGTGGAGACCTGATCCTGTTAGATTGAAATGTGTTGTTTTGTGCTACATGAAGGACATAGAGCAGCATGGTTTATCTTTATCAATGCTTTCCTCTGAAGGAAAGGAACAAGCTTGCAGATATAATCAGCGCTGAGGCAATGCCACTCAATAATTACCCACTGTCTCATCATAATCCCGGAACTAAGCCCCTGCCCAATCCATCTGGGACACTTTTCCATCTATTGCACAGCTCGAGAATACGTGTGTAAGCTATTACCTCTGGTCCTGCTATCTGTCCCCTGAGTAAAGATTCATAGCAGTGACCAATTATGTTGCAGGGGGCTTCTCTGTCTTTCTGTCTGGTTTGTTGGTTTTTTTTCCCTCTCTTTTTTGCCACTGAATCATCCTGTATTTCTTAATTATAGTAATGGCACATTAGTGCCCTGCTACTCTGGGGTGCAGGAGCCTACACAGCTACAAAAGTGGTGTTGCTTGTCATCACTTGTAAAGCAAATTTTAAAGTAATGGGGATGTGAGAAAAGCCTGTCTTGATGTGATCAGGCATCTGAAAGCTAATTGAATGCTACAGGTGGAAGTTTCTATTCTTGGGAGGATGGGAAGGACCCAGTTTGCATGGCAACTGGAAGTTCACAGACTGAAATCCTTACTGTAAAAAAAAAAAAAACAAACAAAAAAACCAACTATGGTAGGAGAACCAGTGGCCAAAGAATGGATTTGGGATGGTGTCACTTCAGAAAGGATGGAGAATGGGCCAGGTTCCTGTTCTCATGGGCACAGGATGCAAAACTGAGGTCAGCAGTGTGCCAGCAGCTACTCTGCTCTGCAGCCCTGGTGCCAAGAACAAAGAGAAATACCCAGCCCATGGCCCAGAGGTCCCAAAGTTCAAGCCAGTGTTTAAAAGGGGAGCAGAGGAGCTTCTTGGAGGACTTTGCCTTAGACTAAGCAGGATCAGCGGGGACAGCTGCAGGGTCTTGAAAGTCAGGACACTCATTTACCACGGATTTAAGAGGGTCTCTGGTGGTGTTCTGTGTTGATAATCTGCTGATTCTCGTGTGCTGGGCAAAGAAGAAAAGTGGAAGGAGGAAAGAGATGGCTTGAAAAGGATGAAATCCCAAATAATTGCTTTATGTGATTGCTAGAGAAAATGTTTGTAGGCACGAATCAGATTTTCCCCCCCAAGGCTGATCATCGTGAGAAGTTGCTGTGATGTCTCTTTGTGTCTGTTAAGGATTGGAGGGAAATGCTCTGAATCACAGCCCTGCTCAGCACTGTCATCACAGGGATGGATTCAAGAGGAGACTCTGGATGTCTCTTTGCCTGTTTCCCCTTGCCCAGCAATGGGAGGGCACATTTCCCTTTCCTTTCCCTTGTCTCTGCTGGAGGAGTGAGCACACACACCTATAATGAAATGTGCAGTGCTGATTGTCTTATGGACAAGAATTTTTTGGCCCCAGTGGAGCCTGGGGCTCAGAGATCCTCAAGGAATGTGTGATCTCTATAGGCAAAGCAGGAAAAATGTGGGGAATTAAATATAAAACCTGAGAGAAATATCCTGGCTGACAGAGCAGGTCAGTGACAAAACCAGGGAGGCCATTCCAGCCTCCCAGCCTAGTCACCCCCTAAATTCTTGGAATTTAATAGCAGAAGCATTTATACCACAAGACTGCAGTGATTTTAGCAGAGGAATCTTATTCATTGAAGTGTGACACTTTTTAGGTGCACCAGTTTACAGACAGAGCAGAGTTAAGTGCAAAGACACAACACTGAATTCATCTCTGAAGAGCAAACCTGAGTGGGTTTGCTTTTTCCAAACACCAAGAGATAAATCCATATTTTGGTGATCTAACAAGTGGCACTTCTTTCAAGGAGAAATCAGAACGAAGCTGCTGGATGATAAGAAACACTAAAAAAAATTCAGGTAATTTATTTTTGTGTGTCGTTCAAGGATTAATCCCCTTACTATAAATTCCTCCTGAATTATTTCCGCTTCATTCTGAAAATCTTGTCTATGGGTGAAAGCAAGCCTTTTGTTTTTTTCTAGTCCAGAACTACTCACAATAAGCTTTGGTTTTATTTATTTTTTTATCTACATGCCTTTTTTTTTGGATACAACTAGTGCAGAACAAACACGCAGCATTTCCAAAGGACCTGTTTTCCAGAAAACGGGACTTTTAGAGAACTTCAGTTTGCTTATTATTACTTCTAGAATGATTTAGTGGTGGAAATGTGTGTCTGGAGGGGGGGTAATTTTTCCTTTTCTGATTAATAACCCTGAGGCAGGGTCATCTTTAGCCATGGTCATGGGGACTGGCTAGACTGGTCCAGATGGTGCCATGTTGGCTAACTTCCTGTCAATACTCTTAACAGCTTACAGATAGGTTTATCAGGAACAGGCAATAACTCAGTCTAGACAAAAGAGTCTATCAGGCATCTAAACTAACAGAAGGAAGACAGAGGATATTCCTAATTTTCACATATCAGTTGGGCTGCCCACTTAAGACCCGGTGCGAGCTGTCCTCTGTGAGACAGAAATTGCTCATTAGGACACTGTGCTCAATTCTGCCCTCTGGGCAGAGACTGTTTCCCCCTATTTTCCAGCCAGAATAGCTGAGGTTGATTCCTGAAGCTGCAATGCTCAAGCCTCCCTTCTCTCCCCATCGTTCTCCCCAGTTCCGAATTTGTCCTCATGAATTTTATCCCCACACAGCCAGGATAAAAGTTTTCTTTGATCATAACACAACCTCCTTTGGGTTCCAAATATTTTTCTTGCCCTGAATTCTGAATTTTTGTATGATCCATGCTTGTGGGGTTCAAAGAAGGCAACAACTGGTTTCCATGCCCCTTCTCTGTAGGAATGTGAAGAGCCCAGTGGGTTGCTGGGGACTGGAGGCTTCTTTTTAACCTGGCTATTGGTTTTGATATTCAAAATACACCCAATGTTTAAACACCCCAGTGTCTGTCAAAAAGAATCTTGTTGGAAAGAAGGCTGAAGATGGCAGCCCCTGCTAGAGATTTATTTTTTGAAGTCTCTGTTCAGCAGCCTTTTCATCAGGCTGAGGGGTGATCAGAGAGCACTGTGCTGTATTGGCTGCCTTAGGGGAAATATTCTGCATGAATCCTGTAGTCGTGGTGCTTTCATTATGCTGATGTCTTTGTCCAGGACTAGGGAATCTTCTTCCCATTCCCACTCAATCCAACAGCTCTGCTTTGCCTGCTCTACTCAGGGTGAAAGCATCCTCCTCTTTATTTCCTGCTTTATTTATTTTACATATCCCAGCTCATGCCAGCCTCTCTCAGGATGACATTCCTCTTCAGGTTGGGATCAAGGACTCTTTCTCTTGTCATTGGCAGTGATGGACCTTCTCTGGGCCTGGTGGGACCACGTGCAGAAGAAGACCCAGCCTTGGCTCAGTCTGGATGACAGAACAGGGCCCTTATTCCAGCCCACGCCTCCATCTCTGCTGTTTGATAGAACTGGGCTGAGAGTTGTGTTTTTTAATTTTATTTTATTATTAGGCTTCATGCTTGAGGGATATTCATAAATGGTTTATGATAATTTATCAGCCCACTTGGGTGAATATTGAATTTTGTATTTTACATGGCATGCCAATTTCCCATCTGTTGTATTTGAATAATATACAGGATAGACACTACCACTCAAGTAATCCCTTTACTACCAAATCAATATACAGTGCATATGGTGCTGTTTGGCCCACAGATATTTATTGTAGGTCTCTTTGGATAATTATCTTCTAACTCCCCCTGTGTCCTGGTTCTGTAAGCCCTGATCCTGCAAATGCCTCTGACATGAGTGGCCTCACACATGTGAGCCCTTCAGTCATGTTTACTGAAAGTTTATTTGTAAAACCTGCAGAATGTTCTGTTTGTGGCACCTTTCATTATTCCTGGAGAGCACCTGGGATGGGATGGGATGCAATGTTGGTTGTTGCAGATGATGCTCATCTTCTCTGTTGCCTGCCAGGATTCTCTGTTCACATAGATTTGCATGACATTTCTTCAACTGGAAAACAGTTTTGGGAACTTTGCTTTAATGAAGGCTGATGCTGTTGTTTCAAAGAGAAGACATTCAAATGACTTTACAAAAAAAACCCCAAAAACCTCCAAACAAACCCACAACTCACCAAATTATCTGCAGAGGCATTTTGACCCTTTTTTGGTGGGGAAATTACTTTTAAAAGGTTATTTGTGATCATTGTAAAAGAGGCTCTCCTTCTTCAGTTAAAACTGAATTCTAACAGAATTTCTCTAGATATATTGATGTTGGAAGGTGGTTTTTGTCCCATGGTGTGTTAAGGTTCTTTCACCAGGTCAATTTAGCACCTCAGAAAATTTATTTCAGTGCTGCATTTGCCAGGGAGCAAACACAGAATATTTTAGTATGTGATTGAAGGGCTGGCAATATTTAGATTTATATATTTTTTTTCCTTCCTTTGGTACAAGAAAGCACTCTCTCCACGGCCAGGTTCTGAACTCAGCTTTAAAGAACAAACAACTCAACCTGGATTCCTTCCTGCTGAGGGGATTCTGTGGGAAGTAAAAGTCACAGAGTCTTTCCCTGATTCACCAGTGCTTGAGGCTGCTCAGCAGTGTGAGGGAGATCGATTTTATTTGCCCTCCTCCTCGGGGCATCAATACACAATTTTGCAAGAGGAACATTGCAGGGTCTGGGTGGGAGTTTGGAAAGGGGCAGATGGGACCTGGTGAGGCTTGGAGGGGCAGTGGATGGGGCTGGGAGTGGCAGATCCAGCTTGAAATGCAGAGTTTCATTAAAAATAATTTAGTATATTGGTCGTAAGATTTATTTTACAGGCCTTTCTTGTTTGTGTCTCAGTTGACTGTGTGTGTGATGTTCCCCAAGGAAATCAGCAGGTTGCAGGGGCGGTGGGGAGTTTTGTGGGGATGGAGATGGATAAAATCCCCAGAATTTTGGTGTGTTTAGACAGGGCTGGAGGAGAAATTCCTTCTCCCATCCCTTTGCTAGAGGTGGGCTCAGCAGGGATCCAAGCAGGATAGGTGGGAGTGGGCATTGCTCATGGGTAATTTAGGGGAGTAAAACTCTAAAAATCAACCTTATCCCATAGGGTTTAATATCTGAGAAGGGTGGGACAATGAGGGAAAGCCTTGAAGATAAAGTGCACCTTTAAATCTTGAGCTGCAACCAGCATTGGGAAAGGTTCCCAAACACTGCACAGGAACTGAGCTGTCCTCGTCAAGAGGAAAAAATTCCCTTTGACATTGGCAGCATTTCCTTAAATGCCCCTGGTACATCTCCATGGTCTGGAAATAGGAAACAAATAAATACTAATGAATCAATCTGACAGCTCTCAGATGTGTAACAGGGCAAAGGTGCCCTAGCTCCAGGTAAGCAGAGATGAGTAATTAAAGGAAATAATTATTATGTGTTTGTTTAATTGAAAATCCCCCGAGGGGAAACGAGATAATTTTAAGTAAATGCTTTCACCAATGCATTAAAAATACATTTGTGATCAAGCCTAGATTCTCAGAGGCAGATGGGCAGGCCTGCAGGCAGACAGGGCTGCTGCAGCCACCCACTGCAGCAGAGCACTGGGATGGGGCTTCAGCAGAAGGAGGAAAAGATAAAACCAAGGGAGTGGTGTTTTTTAAAGCCTGAGCAGATGCCTGCAGAGTTTCTGTGTGGTGGGAATGGCTGGTTGGCTCAGAGCAGGAGAAAAGTGGTTTGGACTTGCTGGGAGAGTATTTTATACCTTCACAGTCTGTGTGAGTGTGTGTGCCTATGCATGCAGCACATGCTCATTTGTTCCCCATGGCTAAATCAGCTTCCATCTACCTCTGAAAAGGATTTTCTCAGGGTTTCCTTGCCTTTGACAGGTTCAAAATAAGGCCTTCTAAAAGTATTTGTGCCAACCTCACCCAAGATTTTGAAATTTGCTGATTATCTTTGAAGGTTAAGTCAGGAGCAAGTCAGTTTTGGCTGCTGGATGGACAGAAACTGGTTTTAAATGGTTTTAATGGTTTTAAATTTATCTAGACATTGTATTCAGTATTTTCTCAGCCTGGTCAGTTCTCTGAGGGTAATAGGGTATAAGAACCCCTAAAATATAAATGTGGAATTCTCTGATCTGTGTCCTTGAATATTGTAGTTTGAAGACCTACCAATGTTACTGGCTCACAACCTCTGCTGACTACAGGATGAGGATCTGATGTTATGCTTAAAACTGAAACCTGTTCTCTTCATTCCCCTGGACCTGTGGTGGAATGCACACTAATATTTGTTTAGTGTGTTCCCAAGCCATTATTTTGATAAGTCCTGAGATAAAGCAGGAGGCCTGGTCGATGCTAAACAAGCATTTCATTCCTTAATGGGCCATTTCTTTATTACCCTGCCCTTATGCCAGATGTGCCCAGGTCTGGAACTTTACATTTGTGAGTAGTTTCTTTATCTTCAAAATAGTGACTTGCAGGGTAGGGCTTCAATTCAGATATTGCTGCAGGCATTTCTAAATTGTTTCTCTCCCCCCTGCACACGCCCATTCTTCAGCCTCCTCTATTGCATGCCCTCACTAAAAAAGTGAGATTTTTACAGTGCAGAAGGTGTCTTCTCTTGGTGGCTGAGATTCAACCAGTGCTTGAGCTGTGTTATGTTTCTTTCTCTGCTTTAATGCTTTTCTATTGGCGCCTGTGACACAATCCTGAGTGTGATCCAAGGTGATGAAATCCAATCAGGCTGAAACTCCTGGGTTCCCTTGGACAAGGCAGGGTGGCCAGGCTGCACCCTCTGCTCTGCAGTGCTGTCCCCTCAGCCCCCAGAGCTGCGACTCTGTGACAGCTGTGGCTGTGTAAAGGAGGAGCTGCATGGGGGGGTCTGCAGGAAGGGATGGGAGAGGGTTAAGGAGGGGGCTATTCCTGAAATAGGAAATGGATGGTGTTCCAGGCACCAATTCTTGCAGCAGTCCATTACCTAACTCAGAAATTCTCTTAGAACAGGTTGATTCTTTCATTTCATGGAATCACACAATGGTTTGAGCTGGAAGGGACCTTAAATCTCATCCAGTTTCACCCCCTGCCATGGGCAGGGACACCTTCCACCATCCCAGTGTGCTCCAAGCCCCATCCAACCTGGCCTTGGTCATTCCAGGGATCCAGGGGCAGCCTCAGCTACTCTGGGCACCCTGTGCCAGGGCCCCACCACCCTCACAGGGAAGAATTTCTCCCCAATATCCCATCTGACCCTGCCCTCTGGCACTGGGAAGACGTTCCCTATGTCCTGTCACTCCAGGTCCTGGTCAAAAGTCCCTCTCCAGCTCTCTGGAGCCCCTTTAGGTGCTGGAAGGTGCTCTGAGCTCCTCCTGGAGCCTTCTCTTTTCCACATGGCCAGGTCATGTCAAGCTACTCATCCACCAACACCCCAAGCCCTTGTCAGCAGGGCTGCTCTCAATCTATTCTCTCCCCAGTCTATATTTGTCTCCTTGGAACACACTTGCAGATCTGTATTTATTTTATTTTATTTTATTTTATTTTATTTTATTTTATTTTATTTTATTTTATTTTATTTTATTTTATTTTATTTTATTTTATTTTATTTTATTTCATTTCATTTCATATTTCATTTCATTTTATTTTATTTCATTTTATTTCCCCTCTCTTGCAAGGCTTTTCACAAAAGCCCATTTACAACATGTCAGACTTTAAAATGTTCTCTTCCCACTTGAAAGTAGCCTTTACCACTGGAAGAAAATGTGAATAATTTGGGAAATATCAGCCTATGTCCCATAGGCTGACAGACCCTCTCTGCTGGCCCTCACAACAAGGCACAAAAATCTCATTCTTAAAAATGTTATTTTTCCTTTTTATCGAAAGCTACATCTCTGCTGTGAGATAAGTTCAGGAAGGCGAAAAATGGGAAAAATACATTATTTATTATTTGTTCTTAATTATTATTTATTTCCTATAAAAATAGGAAAAAAAATTGGGAAAAGTAGGAAAAAATAGGGAAAATCCAGCCCAAATCCTTAGGTTTTTCAGCTACCAAAATCTCTTGACTAATTAATTAAGTTTCATGGAGATTTTTATCTTGGTGTGAGTGCATACAGACATCTGGAGTGCAGCTCAAGGGGCCTCGACTCCAGCCCTCCATTCTGTCAGAAGCTGGACCAGAACCTCCTCCCTTGCAGCTCCTCCCATCCCACCAGACGCGCTCCTGCCATTTCCAATGCTCCAAGGATGGGTGAATTCCCTGCAGAGGGGCTGTGGAGCTGCTGCCCAGCCCTGTGCCTCAGTTCCCCCAGCCTGGCTGGGCCATTCCCCCCTCTCCCAAATCCTGGCTGAGGCAGAGCTGTGGATCGCTGCCATTTGGCTGAGGGTCAAGCAGAGCAGGCAGAAGCCCTGGTGCTCGGCAGGATTGGAGCGCAGTGCCTGCTCCCTCTGTTGAAAGGCTCCCATCCCTTTTCTCTCCAAGTGGGTTGTGGGCCCCTCTCCTGGATACCCCAACAATGTCTGGAATTGCTCTTTCATTCTGCTCCACCCAGGAGGTCTCATTGCTCCCAGATCTCGTTTCTCCAGGACTTTCCCGTGGTTATCTTTATCCCTGCCACTCCAAGGCTAATCTAAGGATGCAGGCCCTACCTTGGGCTACCCTGGAAGGCTGCTTGGAAGCCTCATGCAGCACAGCAGAGCACAGCTGCCCATCTTGGGAGCAAGGCAAACTGGCAGCAGTACATCACACCTGTGCTCCATGCTCTGAACCGGCTGCCAGCTCCCTCCTGGGCCCCGGCCAAGGCTGGTTAAATATCGATAAAGCCGGAAATGAACTGAGCTCTGGCCAGATCCAAAGGCTGCTTTTCTGCCTTGCCTCCATCCCCACAACACCTGAAATGCCATCTGAGCCCAGATCTCTGGCCACATGGCTGGTGCCCTGCTTGGATAAGGATCTCTGTTATCAGCCCACCGCTTTGTGGGGCCTGAACCCAAAGCCTGGGGATTCAAAGGGAGTTTTGCCATGAATAAAGTGGGGAGAGGCATCTACAAGAACATCGTGTGGAGACAGGAGGGAGCAGAAGAACAAAGAGAAAGAGGGAGCAGAAGAACAAAGAGAAGGATCAATGCTTATCTTGGTTACCCACAGAAGCTGTGGCTGCCCCGTCCCCGGCAGTGTTCAAGGCCAGGTTGGATGGGGTTTGGAGCAACCTGGGACAGTGGAAGGTGTCCCTGCAGGATTTTGGATCTGGATCTTCCTTAAGGTCCCTTCCAGCCCAAGCAATTCTGTGATTCTATAATCTTTGAGCTAGACTTCCTTATCCAAGGAAGAAAGATTTCAGAAAGGAAGATGAGGGTCGGCTTCTTCTGCTTTTTTAACACAGCACAGATATTTTTCCTGCTTGTGCAGAAGGCACTTGCTCAAGCTATGTCAGGGAAGGTATAGGTTGGATATTAGGAAGAAATTTTTCACCAAAAGAATAATAAAGTACTGGAATGCTTTCCCAGGGAGGTGGTGGAATCACCATCTCTGGATGTGTTTAACAAAAGACTGGACATGGCACTTGGTGCTATGGTCTGGTTGAGGTGTGAGGGCATAGGTTGGACTCGATGACCTTAGAGGTCTCTTCCAACCTCATTATTCTGTGATTCTGTGAGATTCTGTGAGTTGAGGACACCTGAGAGCTGTGACTTAGTGAATTTGGTGTTAATGCTGATGTGAAGCACTCTGTGGGATCAAGCCATGCACCTCCACTATTTCACCCTCCAAGTACCCTGAATATCCTCAAAATTATGTCTTGACAGTCAGTCAAGAAGTGTTTCAAGTGAAAGAAGCCGGGCAGCAAGCAGGAGGATTTCTTTGTACTGACACAGAAACTTGTTTGGGATTTGCTTATCTTACTGTGATTTGGCTTTTTAAGATTTCCATCCTGAGAAACGATGGGAAGGCATCCCCTGAGGGAAGGGACTCCTGGTCCACACATGACTACCTCCAAATTGTTGTGCTGGCCATTTCATCACTGGGCAGAGACAAACCTTGGTGGACTCCAGCCACCTGCCTTGGAGAGATGCAGGGAGCCAAAACATGCCATAAGTGCAGTTCCCTCCCTGGCTGTATTTCACATTGCCCAAGGCACCACCCCCGTGCTTCACTGACACGGTGAGCTTTGTCTTCTCACTCTCTGCTGTGCACAGGCTGTGCAAAGCTCCTTCCAGTCCCTCTCAGTGCCTGTGAAACCATCCTGGACATGGTTTTTAACAGCCCACTTGCTTTGGAGCACCTCAACACCCTACAAACTGCCGTCCTGGAGAGAATTAAAAAATCCCAGTTTGTCCCAGCATCTTGTTACTGGTAATGGCTGCAGACCATAAGGACAGGGGAGACAGTGAAATTTCCCCCATATTTTGTTCCATTTCCCAGACATGTGCAGCTCAGAGACTTCCCAAGAAAGAGACAGTGTCTTTGGGTTTATTGGTCTGGGGTGGATTTTTATTCCATTGATTGGTTTAGGAGCTTTATGATTTAAACTTTTGGCACCCAAAATTTCCTTTGGCATGAGATCAGCATTTCCTTTGGCAATGAGATCAAAAAACCTCACTGACCTCATTGACCTCATGCATTTGTTTTGGAATCCATCAAACAATCATTCTGGTTGATATTGCTCATGAGACAGTGCATCCTCATTCCTGGTCACCTTCTCCATCCCTCTTTTTATGTTATAGGTTCTTCAAATCAAACTTTCATCTTTTCTTTTTTGACCTGTGAAGGCTTTGTCGGTTTAGGATTCCTTCTGTGGAAGCCATTACTTCAGCAAACCTCGTCACCCACCTCTCCATCCTTTTTTTAGCTCTAAATCTCTGCCTGGCACAGTGAGATGAAAATTGCCTGTGATGCTTAGGACATTAGGCACAGCTTCCACAGGAACCTTCACACACCAGGCATTTCCCAGCTCCCTCACCAAGGGCACCTGTGTTGTGTATGAGCAAATCTCATGGGACACCCCAAAGCTGTCCCTGCAACCAGCCACAACCAGAATGGGAACGGAGGGATGCCAGCCGGCAGAGAGTTTGCAGTTATGAAAAAGCCAGAGAAGAAATTGTTAATAACATAGAGGTACCTGGTATCAACTGTTTGGGCACTCTCAAAGCATCTGGGTATTCCCTGAAACTCAGAAATGATTATAAAAGCAGCTCATTCCATCACACAGCCTGTTGAGAATTTCATGCATGCACTGGGGAAAAAAAAAAAAAATCATGATTGCTAAACGCTCCATTTTCTTTTCAAGACACTGTGCTAGTCTGAAGTGGTGTATGTATACATTTCAGGCAAATGTGTACTTTGTCTTCAAATGAACAGCTTTCAAAATGATCTTTGGTTAAGCTCCCTTTTATTTTTATCTTTTATTCGCCTACAATGCCAGCTGAGGTTACCCATCTCCCGACAGCTACCAAATGGACTCGTAATTGTAAGGCTCGGTGATTTAATTAGACTCATTCTAAACACTCACATTTTTATCAATTAGTTAATGGGCTAAAGAGAGTCTTATTGTTGGAGCCAGGTCATTTGGAAGCTGGAGCCTTCGTGAGGGCAAGAAGCTGAAGAACAACAGCGTTAATATCTGTAATTAACCTCACGAGTCCTGGTTTGTTCAATTAGGACTGAACCCCCTCTCCATCCATATGCCTTTCGTCAGATGGGCTTTTAATTTGAAATAATTGTTACAGAAAAAAAAATCAACAAATAATAGCTTCTTTTTTTTTTCTTTTTTTTTTTTTTTTTTCCCTCAAATGCAGACACATATGAAAACAAAAAGCACAGTCTTGACACACGTGCCTGTGAGCTATTTATTAGAGCCTGGTTAATTCACAGCTCCCGTATAAATAATCATTCTAGGTTTTTAAAGATTAACAAAGCTCTTGGTAACAGATATTGCGGGATCTTTTCAAATTGATCCTCATCTTGTAATATGTAGCTGTGTCTTTTTTTATGCTGTGTTTTCTACTACTACCCAAAAAAAAAAAAAGTTTGGGCTTTGATTACTTTTTGCAATTTGTTGCATGTGATTTCTGTGCTTTGGGAGTCTGATACATCTGGTAGTTGTTTTTTTCCTGAGGACGAGCTGTCTGGTATAAATACATCTGTTATAAATGAGAAAAGAGAAATACAGAACAGCCCACCATTACAGAATTAAAAAATTATTACAGAACTACAGCAGGTTCAGCATGCCTGTCTGTGTATATATTAAAATACACACACCCATCTATGATGTTTAATTAGTCATGCTATACTGTAAATATTTAAATATATTTATGTCTAGAAGAGTGTATGTACTTGGATATGCACATATATGTGAGGACCAAGCTTTGCACAGGATCTTTCTACCTTAAAAATTTCAATTATTCATTTTTATTTATAGGGACTATATATATATTTGCCAGTGTGTATATACAGATGTATCTATATAAACATAAAAGCCCACTTTCCTGGCTTGCTGAGACAATAGGCACTCTGTGTGTCCTTAATCTTGTATATAATGTATACACAGTAAACATGCCCTTAACACTTGCTCCTGCATTTTCATTCTCTGCAACTTATTCATCTCTGTTCCAATTGCCATCTACAGATAAATCCCGGGACAGACACACAGATGATTTTTTTAAGCTGCCTTTGAATTCATTCAGTCAAAAGAGAACAAAATTAATTAGAAAGATTTAAGGATGGGCGTGATCACATCAGCGCAAGGCATTTAAAAGAGGGTCGGAGGTAGGTAAGTAGATACTAAAAATACCTCCTGGATTACGTTAGGTCCTCAATCATAGGCATTAATTGCATATTGCTTCCACAGAGAAATGTCTCTGCCCAGCCAACACACCCACACCTGCTCACTTCTGTGTGCAAGCGCCTAATTCCACTGAACTCGAGGGGCTGTGCAGATACACAATGGGGAGACTGGTGCTGCCAGCAGCAGCACTGGATTTTTCCATGGTTAGGGTTTCCCTTGGGAGGGGGGAATTCACCCTGGAAATGGGGTCCACACCTTGGGCCAGCCACACAGGAGACCTCAGACCCACGCTTGGCCAACACAGAGGTGTTACTGAGCCCACACCTTAATCCCAGACCCCAAACTCCGCGGGGTCCTGGGGACACCTGGGCTGCACCAGGGCCATGGCACAGCGTGGCCAGTGCCACCAGCCCTGCCCTGCTGCCACCCCGAGCCCAACCTCCAGCCCAGGAAGGATCCAGCCCTCCCCAGCACAGCCATTCCCATCATGGGTCCAACCATAATTGGTTCCAAATTAAGCAGGATTAAATAACGCAAACGTAACACAGAACAAACGCTGAGAAGTCAGGCCTTCTTTTTTACACAGTTGTCTTTTTCTTTTTTTTTTAACAGCGCCAAAGAAAGAGGCAAATTGTTGTGTAAAAATACGCGAAAATAATAGTGGTCCTGGAAGGAATGTTTTTCTTCTCTCTGGCTGCTACAAAAACAGTTGACTACTGAGAAGCAAAGAGGAAATTTGCAAGAAAGGGCACAGCACAACAGCAGCAGGGACTGTTAGGGGGAACGGTAGGCGCTTTGTTATTTCAGGAACTTCACTGTAATTTTAAAGCGTTATTTATAATAGTAATAATGCCAGCCAACTTGTTTCACTTAATACACAACCAGCCTAAATAAAAGGCTACAAAAGCAGCTGGGAACAGTACAGTTTCCTACTGTAATTGTGTGTACGTATCCCAACATCTGATGAGCCCCGCTCTACGTTCCCTTATTGTTATCGCCAACAATTATTCCCGTGCATGCGCCGCAGCGCCCGGAGCTCCGCTGAGCCGCACAAAATGCACTCTTTGTCTCCTTAATTATTAGGCAGACAGTTCATTCTGTCCCATGTCCAAGTTCCAGACAGGTGGAATAAGGAGGTGGCATCTGTCTTAATATTGAATGCCACGCTTCCCCCATCTGCCGCCCGTAACCGCGCGCGCGGGGGCTGCTTGGCTTCGGTTGCTCCGTCCCGCACCCGGCCATATGCCCCGGTGTGCCGCACGTGCCGCCGCGGCCGCGAAGGAGCCGGGGTCAGGCACGTGCTGGAGTCAGCAGGTGACAGTCAATGCCGCCACCGAGAGCCGCCCCCCTGCGCCAATAGAAAGGGGCCCTCAAAGTCAATTGACGGGAACGGAGCCGGCGCTGCCAATCAAATTTTTTTTTTTTTTTTTTTTTTTTGCAGGGCATACCTTCCAGGCTAGGCAAATAAGAAGATTTAGAGCACATGGCAGTTCATCGTTTATAATCCTGTCTTAGCCCAGCATGGCTTAGTGATAGTTCTGTGACAGATGATGAGCACATGACAGCTGGGGGATCTTATACAAACTCATACAGTAAAATTAAAATTAAATTAGTGACACACTTGTACACATTAGTTGTGCAACAGTTATGCAATCTGTTCGGGACCCTTAATGCAAACCATCGCTGATTTAAATAATTTATACTGGTGCCGAGGTGCTGGGTTGTGGGGTTTTTTCCCCTCTCCCAGAAGGAATGCAGCATTTGCACATTTTTAGCTTTAAACAGCTCTGTCCTTTTCATTCTGTTTTTCCTCTCATTTCTTCTCCAGAAAGAAAGCAAAGACTTCATTTTTTTAAAGTTTTTTCATTTCGTTCTTTTTTGGTTTTTTCATTTTTTTAAAAGAAATTTTCAGAAAGACTGTTCTGGAGTTCTGGGAGTGTTTTTTTTCTTGCTGAGTGCACCATGCAATTCATAATATTATGGCTGGTTTATTTTCTACGTAGCCATACTAGGCTGCCATTAAAAAACAAACAAACAAACAAATAAAAACGAACATACTGATCTCCCCCCCCCAAGATGCAGAGTAGGAAGGAAACCTATAAGATTTGGGTGTTTTTAGATGCAGGAGTATAATAAACTGGCTGTTCTTTGGCTCTTTAATCTGATAATCTTGTTACTATTTTATGTTTGTGTGTTGGGGGAAAAAAAAAGAGAGAAGTAATCACTGAAATGATGACAGTAGATCTGCAGTTTGAAAAGACTCATAACTTTAAAGCTTAGAGGGCCTGATCCTTTTATCCGCGTGGGCTTGACACCAGACTACCTCTATTAGCTTTAGTGGAGTTCCACCTGATTTACACAGGGTAAACAGAGACAGCATTCGACCCTGAAATCCTTTTTGGAAGGCCACTCTCTACACCAGCAGCGTGTATTTACTGCTCCTTCCCAATCCCTGCGTGTTTCCCAGTCACTAAAACTGCAGCTCAGCCACACAAAGTGGTTTTACCCTCGTGGGTAGCAAAACTGGGGTGCCCAAAAGCTTTTGCAATGCTGATCTATACTGCAATAATTCAGGGAATCATAATGATTTATCAGCTGTGATAGGAAAAAACAAAATAAATGTAAAAAAAGAATGGAGAAAATCTTGGGCTTTTTTCCTTTAAGCAAATTTATTATTTATTTATTTATTTACTTACTTATTTATTTTTGCGTGTGCATTTAATCCCAACTAGAGGATGATTTGGGGATTCCCAGCCACGGGAATTTTCCCAGCTAGTAAGGATAGTGCGTGTGCATTTATGTTTATATATAATTGAGATTAGAGGATAATTTGGAGGCTGTGGAAATGCTCACAGTTAGGAAGGCTAGTTTGTGTCTTTGCAAGCTGTCTCTGTGTTAGGTTCCTTTTTCATTTATGTAAAGGAATAAGCCATGAATACTACCCCAATGGTGATCCAGTCTTTGAACCCTCACACTGAAAAGGACAATTCTTGTTCTACGTATTGTTATTTTTATGCTAATAAGGTCAGTGAGGGATTTTTAGTTGAAGATGTCCTTGCTTGTTCAGGGTGTTGGACAGGTTGACCTTAAAGGTCGCTTCTGACCCAACCCAATCTTAGTTTAGGATCCCACAGAATATTTTTAGCATCCTCCCCTTCCCACCCAGAAGCATCTGGAGGCTCAAGCCATCCCCACTGCCTGTGGTGCCCTGAGTTAAACTCGGCTCACCTGGAGCTCGCTGAGGATGATTCACCTGACAGTTCCATCCATGTCAGCAGGATGCAGAGAGCTGCCAGATGGTGAGGTGGCTGCAGCCCAGCCCAGCTGGGAGTGCAGCCTCAGGTGGTCCCTGCTGTGTGCGAATGCAGCGTGTTGTGTGTCACCTGTGCAGAGCCACGGGCACTGCTGGGCCCAGCTACTGCTGGTGGCAGTGGGGAGGGCTCACGGGGGCATCCAGGTGGCCACCACCTCCAGGGAAAAGGCCCTAGACATCGGCTGAGGTTCTGGGAAATATCCCCCATGCTCCTTCCCTGCTCGCGCAGAGGTTAATGGCGCATCTCCCACTGTGTTCCTGCTCTTTCATGGTCCATCTATGAGTGGAGTGAGGTGCAGAGATCCCAGACCTTGTGCTGCCCAGGCCTTGGAGGATGGACCCATGTAAGATTATGGCTTTGAGAATTCTCTAAAAATCCATTTCCCACAGACCCACAGCAGCAATGCTGGGCCAGTCAATCCCAGCATGGTCATCACTGCTTGGCTGCTCCATTCTCTGGCCTGAGACACCAGGCCAGTCTGCTGAGGAAGCACAAAAGCTTCAAAAAGCCACCTCTGGGCCATTTCTCTGGCTTGATATTCTCTCTTCCGCCACATCTCTGCTCTTATTCAGACTCTGTTCTTCCCCAGCCTCCAGACCAGGAGTCAAACCCTTCATCCAACAAACCCACTCCATTCTTCAGCTTCATTTGATCTCCAGTTATTTCTGGGACATTGTGGCCCTAGACTTGGCAGTGCAAAAAGCCACTGGCACCCTGACTATGGAAGGAAACAGGCCTGGGATGGCAGTGGGCTCATCTCTGCCTGGAAATGCTCACACAGAATTGCACTCACACTGCTGTGGTGGCCCCAATACTGTGTGACAATCACAAGGCCCCTGGTACACAGAGCTGCAAGATGTTTCATAGAGAAATGGTTTTTAAAAAAACTTTTAAGAGCTTTAAAACATGGCTTTCTTCCTGTTCTCTGCTTCTTCTCCCTGGGGCTGGGTAACAGCAGGTTCTTCTGGCGACATGAGTCCAATTGTGCAGGTTTCAGAAGGAGAGAAAAATGGTGTATAATCAATTGTATATAATAAAACTCAGGGGGAAAAAAGCCTTTTCCATGCTGCACAATATCAGCATTTTGCAATTGGACACTGTATTTACCAAGGCTAGAAAGAAAAGATGCCTTCCAAGGAAGAGTTTGGGGCTTTAAAACACAAATCACAGGGTGCAAGCCGAGTTACTGGAACCTATCACAGAGTGTTGGTTGCCCCACACATCAGAACGAAGCCATTTAAGGATGGAAAACCCTTCTGCAAGTGGCAAAAAAGCAGCTGTTGGGAACATCTGCAGCAGCATGCGCCCACCTCACCTGAGATGCACATGAAGGGAAACCATCATCATAGAATCATCACAGAATGGTTTGAGTTGGAAGAGACCTTAAAAATGACATTTTTCTAACTCTCTCACCGTGAAGAGGGACACCTTCCACTACAGCAGGTGCTCCAAGCCCTGTCCGACATATCCTTGAATATTCCCAGGGATGGGACAGCCACAACAACGGTTCCAGTGCCAAATCCCAAATCTTTCCTTCGTAGGTTGTGGTGGTGTTTGCAGGGATCCTAGGATGAGGGAAGAGATGAGAATCTTGGCTCCATGTTCCAAAAGGCTGATTTATTATTTTATTATATATATTATATTAAAAGAAAATTATATATTAAAACTAAACCAAAAGAATAGAAGAAAGGACTTCATCAGAAGGCTAGAAAGGAATGATAATAAAATCTTGTGATGCTCACAGCCTTGACACGGGTGGCTGTCATTGGTCATCAAGTAAAAACAATTTCACATGCTGGGTAAACAATTCTCCAAATCACATCCTAAAGCAGCAAAACATGGGGAAGCTGAAGCTTCTCAGCTTCTCAGGAGAAAAGATCCTGGCAAAAGAATTTTTCATAAAATATGTCTGTGACAATAGGTTGGAAGGGACCACCTTGTCCCCTGCTCAGAAACGACTCTGGGGCCTCCTCCACCACCCTGCTCAGGGAGGTTGCCCTGTGCAGGAGCAGGAGTTGGATTTGTTTGTCCTTCCAGCTCAGGATATTCTATGGTTCTGTGCTTCTATGGATGTAGTTCAGCAGCTTCTTCTCACCACACCTCACACCTGCCCTCCTATTTCACCTTTCCTGCACAACTGCACTTGAGCTGGAGGGGCAGGATTGCTGTTTTTCAGGAAAAAAAAAAAATGAAGTTTTTTTACCTCTCTCTTTCCTGGTAACTAGAATAATGGATTCTAAGGAAAAAGATCCAAGCAGGCTGAAGATAAATTGGATAAATCACAGACAAATCACACCTTTGTGCTCTGCACACCACAGACACACGGGTGTGGAGCAGAGTCAGGGCTGGAGAGAAGCTTATCCACGTCCTGCACATGGGCAGCTTTTTAATTACTTGATGGAGGGACTGCGCTGTGATTTGCAGAGCAACCTGGGAATGGGACATCTGTCTCCCACTAAACCAGGCCAGTCAGGGGGATTAGGTACCTGTCCTCTCTGAAAAGAAGCCTGACCCTCCAGCATGGCCATGTCCTCTTCCATGGGGCTTAAAAAGGAAGGAAGCAGGAGCTAGGCTGGGGTTCAACACCACAAAGCAGTTCCCAGCTCCTTGCTGTGTGATGCAGTTATCCATTTAACTCCTCTGCCTCCTTGGTTTATCAGCTGTGATAGAAAAATAATGGAAATAATGGTTCCAAGGATAAGGAGACACACAGGTGGCAAGTGGGATGTCCTGGGCTGTTGTATTGCCTTGAAATACTGGGTGGGATATTTCTGGCTGGGGTTGTGTCTCTGTGCTCTTGTACCAGGTCTCAAGGCTGCAATATATGCCCAAAAGTCAACAAGATTTTAGTTTGACAATGAACCCTGGCAGCTGGATTATAAAGTGTTTCCAGGACACAAATAGGACATGATGGTTTGGCCCCTCTGTTTGTGGGGATAAATATGTGTTTGGGGTGCAAACAATTGTGTGAAATACACCCATGCACACTGGCATGGACTCCCTAATCATTGCATTTGTGAATGAACCACATTTCATAAAAATATGTGGGGCACCACAAGAATTAATAACAAAGGTGCAGAGCCTCAATGAACATTTTGTGTGAGCTCATGGGCATAATGAAATGAACAAAGCCAGAGGAGAAACACAGAGAACAATATCTTCACTATCAGCAGTTTACTTCAGTCTACTTATGTATGATCAAAGACTACAAATATAGTTTAAACAGCATGAAATAATGGCCAGGTTTGCAACGTGAAATAATTTTAGGTGAAAAAAAAATAAAGAAGAAAAGGCAAAACACACGACGGGCTCGGTGCCACGATGCAAAGAGGGCGTGTGGGCTCATTTTGTGATGAGCAGCCAAGGACTGGCAGCAGTAGGGAAATGAGGCTGGAGGAGCTAACCTCCCTCCTACCTACCTCCTCTTTGAAGATTTCCACATTCTGGGGAGAGGATAATGAAAAATATTTTACCTCCTCTATTACAGAGGTGTCAGTGGACACCAAAAAAAAAAAAAAAAAAGAAGGGAAAAAAGCCCAAACAGAAAAAAACCCAAGGATGTAGGGTAATGCAATTGAAAAACCCCAAGGATGTAGGGTAATGCAATTGCCAGGCAGATGTTGGAGGGAGGGCAGGGCTGCTCCCTCTGACTCCAGAGGAGAAGAAGATGCACAGAGAGAGCAGCTGAATTATTCACAAGGGATAAAGGGTACTGGAACTCACTCCCTGCAGCCCCCAGCGAGTGGCTCAGCTTTCCCCCTCCTGTTT
Organism: Melospiza georgiana; assembly: GCF_028018845.1. Lineage (NCBI taxonomy): Eukaryota > Metazoa > Chordata > Aves > Passeriformes > Passerellidae > Melospiza > Melospiza georgiana. The sequence continues at coordinate 60,362,156 of NC_080435.1, read as the reverse complement.
GCCTGGCTTAGCACGGCATCTCCTTCCACCCAAAAATCACAGAGGTGAGCTTCTCCATGGCCCCTCTGTATCCAAGAGGGCACACTGACATTCCTGGCCCTTCTCCTCCAGCAGCTCCTTGGCCCCATCCTTTCCCCAAACATTCAGCACCACTTATTCAGGGATGGGTGAGGGACCTGAGCAGGGCTCCTGCCCTGGGGGATCCCTGTGTCCCCTGGCATGGCAGCAGCCAGGCAGAGGAGCCTGGGGTGAGGAATCAGGGCTTGGATTGCAGCTGGAGCTGAGGAGGGTTGGCATCCTTGTGGGTCATTCCAGCCACACACGAGGCCTCCAGGCCGCCGCTGACCATGGCAGCAGCAGCAGGATGACAGTGGGGTGACAGCCATGGTGTCACACCTGGTGCAAACCAGGATCCAGGTGGGAGAGTGGCTGCTGCATCCCAGCAGCCTCAGCCAAAAGCAAAAGCAGCTGCAGCTGTCACTGGAGGTACCAGTGATCACACTTAAGGCTGTTTAGGTTGGTTTTTTTTTCCATTTAGTCTCCTGTTTTCAGCTGCTGTTGCTTCTCAATAACTAAACACTTCACTTGAGATCCTTAATGTTTATTCCCAGCCTTAGGGTGAATTCTGCAGTTTTGTCTGCTTTTAGTTGTTTGTTTTAGGGTTTTTAGATGTGTTTTCATTTTTTTTTTCCCCTTTTTTTCCCAAGGACAGCAGAATGCCCCAGTCTTTTGGAGTTTTGAATTAGTGTTGCTAATGCTAAGAATTGGCTCCAGCAGCATTCAGGTTTAACCCTTTCATATTTTGTAATTGGTATTTTACCATTTAGGAGTTTGATCTGGGGGAGAAACATGGAATTTAGCAGATGGGCAGCACTGGAGGGGGACAGTTGCTGCTTTCTGTCCCTGGTAAAACAGGTTTAGGTGCAGCCACACTGCAGCCCTTTGGTGACCCTCACACTGAAAAAATCCCAGCTCCAAACCTGACACTGAGACACCACCAACTCCAAATTTCACAGAAGAGCCAGCAATCAACCCCTTTTGACCCTGGGCTGGTTTGGGAGGCACAGGATGAGTAAAACACGAGGGTGTTTTACTCCCTGCTCTTCCACCGACCGGCACAAATAATTCTGTGAACTTCACAGCCCTTATTACTGAGCACGGCCTAATAATGTCATCTCAGGAGGCAAGTAATTGCAGTAATTAAGAGGTTGCACAAGGTCACTTGAGGCAGGGCTGGGAATACAAGCTTTTGTCTCTCACCCTGCTGCTGTGCCCTAAGAAGATGTGCACTGCAGCCACGGGCTGAGTGTGACCACCCAAGCCACCTCCCTTCCACAACCAGCAGGGACAGCAGCAAAAAGGGCCTTAAAGCTCTTTTTTCCTTCCCCTACCCAGGAAACCTGCTTTGTAGAAATGGTTTGAAGCTGGTGTTTTGTGGGTGAGGAGGAGGAAGGAGGAGCATCGAGCAGGAGGAAGTGATTGCCTCCAAATCCTGTCCCTGCTTTAAGAAACCTGCAGTGTTTCACATCAAAAACGCTTTGTGCTTGCACAGGGTGTGTGAGCCCTTCCCCACCCAGCCTTTGCTGTGCACATACGTCTGGGAAGCAGGCATCACATTCCACAGGCTTCATTCTTAGGGGCTTTCCCTAATTTTTGATGGCTCAATTTTGCCCCTTTCAGGCTGCCTGAAGCATGAGTCTGCCTGTCTGTCATCTGATTGATGGAAGGGACTGCCTGTTCCACAGGGAGGGAAGAGCCACCCCAGCACCCAGCCCTGCCTCTCCCCAGCTGATGGAGCAGATGAGGGGATGCAGGGAGTTACATAAAAATGTAGGAAGCAGAAACTTAATGAAATGGCTCTAAATGTGACAGCATTCATGAAAAGATTAATTACCAGGAGTAAAGGGGGAAGGATGCCAGGAATTGATAGGATTGGTACCAATACCAAAAGCCTGCTGTGCTAGTAGAGCCATAATATGCAGTCCTAATCTGAGGGCCTATTGTTTTTCTTACAGAAACAACAGGCTCCAGCCAATGAGACAAAAGGGGCTACATTACAGTTTCTGCAGGAAAAACAACAACAGCCATTAGAAATAATTATCTTAAGACAAATCGTCAAGCAGAGTGTGGCACGCACAAATATCCTCCCAAGCATGAGGCTCTGGGAAGAGAGGAGCTGTTGCTGTATTTATCCCAGTGGTTGCACGAATGAAGGGAGAGGATTGGAAAGTGGGAGAGAGTGAGGAGCAAAAGGAGATGGGGGGAAGAAAGAGGGAGAGATAAAAAAGCAGGTTTTCCCATCAGTGACCAGCCAGGGCTCTCATGCCTGGCATGGGCATGTCCAAGGATGTGGTCCCTATGTGCAATTCCAGCAGAAAAGAGGGAATATGTGCTCATCTGGATTTGCTGCTTAGGCCCTCAATTTGCCAGGGTGTAATTAACTGTGAGGAAGGGCAGCAAAGAATCAAACCCAGAAAGTCTCTCAAATGAGATCATTATTACTGTTCCCCACAAAGACCTGCTCTCCCTACTTCCCCCGAAGCAAAGGAGGCTATATTTTTAATTTGTTCTTCCCCATCTCCTCTCCTTGGCAGAATTGATGTATCTGACATATGAAATCACAAACTAACCCGTGGCAGGATGAAAATGAAAAAGCTCCATTTTGCAGTGGGATTAGACGACCACATTTGACTAATGGCGATTTCCTGCTGCATTTTATGTTGGCTGTGATTGTGCAAAAACTTTAAACTGAAATTTCAGATGACTGGAGACACTGAGAACGTTGCATTAACTCCCCATACAATGAGGTTTTACAGGATGCTGCCAAATATATCCTTAGACAGCATTTCCCTCTGTATTTTGGGTTATTTGTAAGTGTAAATATATCACATATTTTGATGTGTGCGTGGCTTTTCTATTTGATTGGTGTGGGTACTGATCAGTGTTGTATTTTAGCTGTAATAACATCATATAAAATACACATAAACCCAGTATAATTTTATTGGTACAAATCCAAATGGCTCTGTAAACAAGGACTACATCTATATGGGGTGTCTGCATACAAATAAATCCTGGCAGAGCAATTCTCTAAAGTCATCTTCCACCACCCCTAATGGAGACTACTTTATGTAAAGGAAAACATTGAAAAGGACATATCTATACCTATCTCACTTGAAACAAAAAATCCACAACATTCTGTAACCTCTGCAGGGTTAATACATAACATATGGTGTCTGTTTCACATGCTAATAGTGACTTTTTAATTTGAAGTCAGCCCCAATGAATCTAAATCCGTGCTGTCTCCAGGATTAATTATGAGTACTAGACTGTGATACCAAGCCTCTCTTCTTGATAAGCTTTATAACCAGGTTTGCACACAGGATAAAACAGCTCCAGAGAGCTGCCATATTTAACCTATGTGTGACCTGCTGGTGCATCTTTTGGAGAAAGAAAGCAGCTTGGGGAGGTGCTTGGTCCTGTTGTGAGGGCATGGGCACTGCCAAGGTGAGAAACACACCAGTGATGGGTGCTGAAATTAATTACTGAGCCACAGACACCTATTTATGCAATATACAAACATTGGAAAGCAGGGAATGGGTCCAAGTGGAGCGAAGCATTCTGAGCTCCACAGCTCACAGGTTAACCAATATCTTCTCCATCTCACCTGCTTCTCCTGCCCACAGCCCTGTGTGTTTGGGAGCTCCTCCTGGTGCTGGTTTTCTGGGCTGGGGTGGAATCCTCAGGGACAGGGGAACACAAGTGACCATCCCAGCTTGGCCTCAAGGTCCATCTAGTAGAGGTGCTTAGAGAAAAACCATAAAAACGAGGTCAGCCCTCCCCCTTATCACCTCCATTCCTTGCAGCACTGAGCTTCTGAGCCAGAGGCTGTATCTTTTTTGCTCAAATAGGCCTGGCTGGTGCTCACTGCATGCATTTGTCTGTAGCTCAACCTGTTTGTGCCTCGATTCCCACAGCGGAGCGCGCGGCCAGCGAGGGCTCTCCCTGGCCCAAGGTAATTTCACAGCAGCACAAAACCCTTAATGTCACTTTAAATAGGTTTAGGTGCAAAGATCAGAGCCTATCCTAAGCACTGCTATAATGTTTCTCCTTGGAGAAAACAGCTTCTTGATGCCCAGAGGATCCTGCTGTGGCGAAGACATTAGAAGTGGTTTTCTCTGAAATACATGCGCTGGGATGCTCAGGTGGCTGCAAGTTCATCTTCCCTTCCTTGACAAATAGGCCTGCTTAAAGAATTGAGGCTTCCTTTCTTTCTCTGAATCTCTTTTATTAACCTCAGGTTTTTAAATTACTGCAAAATACATTTAAAGTGGTTTTCAAGGTCACTGGAAAACTACATTTTCGGAGTGTCAGTAGAAAATAACCAACTTTCGGACCACGAAAACGATGATATTTATTTTTGAACCTGCAAACCCGGTGATAAACCCAAGCTGTTTACATTAGTTTGAAATCTGTTTTCCTGGTTCTGGCCAGCCATGGCCCTGCTGCAGCTACTTTTCCCTCCAGATAATTTGCCATTCCCACTGCAGCGTAAATTCTTCCCCAGACAGTAATGCTGTGGCTGCCAGCCCTGCCACCAAAATGGCCCTGTCTCACAAGCTAAGTCGGATCAGCCTGAGACAGGATTTTCCTGACACAAACTGTCTGTCAGGGCTGTGGAACTGGGGGAGTGGGGTTTCTGGGGGTGGTATCCACATCTGTGGCTCGATATGAAGCTGTCACCCCACAGTCAGTGCCTGGCGCTGCGGTGTTGCCTGCAACCGCCTCCCAGAGAAACAGGAACAATTATTTGTAATAATTAACAATCCCAGAAGAGTTTTCAGGAGAGCTGATGTGTTTATCTGCCATGTCTTGGCTAAATTCCAGCAAAGACTGCACGACATGCTGCCTCTGCCATTGTATCTCGTCCACCTAAATTCTCCTACAATTTTGATCAGGATGGAGAGCCTTTTGTTGTTCCCTCTCCAGCAGCTCTTGCACTGGATTCCTGCATTTGGAAATAGCTGCTGAGCCAAATACATTTCAGTTACAAGTGATCAGTGCTGCAAATTCTTCTGATTTGATAATCAGTCTTAGGATTTTTGGCATTTTTTCCAAAAGCCTGAGCTGTTGGAGTCCTTAGGAAGCACCGGGATCTCAGTTTTCATGGTTTTAAGTAAGTGGCTCACCCTTGCAGTTGAAAACACGAGGCATGTTTACCCTAGAGGCTGAGAAGCCAGATGGTGGATAAAGAAAATGCAACAATTTGGGGTTTTAATCTCGTGATTTTTTAAGCCAATCTCATAATTTTGGGGAGCTGGTTTGTGAATGTCCGCAGTTGGCATTAGCGAGTGATCATATTTTACGAGGAGCGCTTAATTAATTGCTGATTTAATTTGTGTTTGCCAAAAGCTTTGAAATCCTTGGATTCATTGAGTTCCTTTTAGGACAGAATACAATTTCCAGTGCTAAATCTGCTCAGATCTGCTACTCTGGGAATCTCTCAGTGGCCAGCAGTTCAATTTAAGGGATGAAACGCATTTTGGTGGCATTCTCACCCTAAACACTTTGAAGGCCCCACTCCCTGGAGGCAGAGGGTTGGACATGAGCACAAGATGAGCAGTGTCTTCTAAAGGGTACAAAACAGAAAATCCTCTGGGTCAGGCTCATCCTCAGTTTTGGGGAGATCATTCACCAGCCCCTAAGCAGGACAGGGAATTTTGTGGGGGTCTTCCATTGCCACTGAAGGCCAGAAGAATTTGTGTTCTTTTGGGCATCCAGCCCTCAGGCTGTTGAAGGTCTCTGCTGACCACCAAGATTTCATAGAATCACAGAGGGGTTTGGGTTGAGAGAGATTTTAAACACCAGGCTGCTCCAAGCCCCATCCAACCTGGCCTTGAACACTTCCACGGATGGCACAGCCACAGCTCCCTGACCCAGCCAGGCAGACATTTCTGTGACACAAACCTGTCACTACATTCAAAATTGCACATAAAATAAGCAGCTCCTTCAAACCCTCCACCAGACATCTTAAGAAAAGGCCAAACTCTGCTCAGAGTGGGGGGGTTTCACCTCAGGGTCATTCAGGCAGCTGGGGCATGGAAAATGGTGTGTCATGCAGTAAAATAAGGTGCCTCGTGCTAGGCCTGCTGAGAATGTCTTCTAAGCCAAAATAATGCTGGGTCTTATTTACTTGACAGCTCAGACATTAATTTAAGACAGGCACAAATGAATCACCAGCCATGTTACAGTTGCCTCGTTGGAATCCCTCTGCTATAATCTCACAGTTTTTTCACCTAATTAATTTCCCCTTTCCTTGCACCAGTGTTTCATGAGTGTATCTTGTTTGGAGGAGATTAAGAGTCACACACTTCATTAGTAAGGTGTAAATTATCAGAGAGACCCTCTCCATCCACCTGCTTAATTGGGTTAATGAAGCGTCTCTGTGGGCCCTGCTAAGACAGCACTGCTCTCTGCTCCCTGCAGGTGTTACCAGGGCTGTTTGGAAAATAAATGGAGACCTTAAAGTTCCCACCTTGGTGCTTTTTGAGACTTTTGGGCATTTAATTTATTTTTAAAAGGGGAAAAAAGAGCTAAAGTTGATGTGAATTGCAAGATAAAGCATTCCTGCCTGTGCAATTACAGTCATAATATTGCTCAAATCATTCCACATCAGAACTAATTCATAATTAATACTAACTTCTAATTTTTTCTCTACCTTAAGCAGTCAGATTGCATTAATATAACACACACAGAGATACTGTTAATGCTCAGTTAAATGGTTAAACTGGTAGAAGTGCCACAGCAATGCAAGGGCAAAAATGGGGAGTGTGTGTTCAATCTCTGCAATGTGGGGTGCAGACAGTGCTGGGCAATGAGTGCCCCTTGTGCCTGCCAGACATGATCCCACATAGAAACCAGGTCCCTTTATCTCTGTCTCACCTCTCCTTGGCTTTTGGAGACTATTCTTGGAAGGGAAAGTGATAAAACCTCTATCAGGCGCGTACATTACAGCACACCCACGGAACAGGAAATTTTGAGGTGATGTGAGAGATTATTTGCACTGCATGTCTGGGCTCAGAGAGTCACTGCTCCTCCAGCCTGGAACAGCAACACGAGGGGATGACTCACGAGTGCTGATGTCACTTGTGGGGTGATCCTGAGTGAGGTCAAACCCCACAAACACCAAAGCTCTTCAAACATCCTCAGGCTCATGAGCAACTCATTGAACTCGCGCTCGTGCAGCCAGAAACGAATCCAGCAGCAGCCCAGGGCCTCAGCCAGATGGACAATTTGTGGAGGCAAAATGAGGAGAAAGGCTGTGGGTAAATTATTTGTCACGAAATATTCGCCTGGCTCTACCTGACAGAGCAGAGTCCCGCGTTTGATCTCCGCGAGCGACTGTCGTGGGAATCAAAGGGAGTTTTGTCAGGGGATTAAGTGCAGAAGTTGTCGTCAAGAACTACATTAAAGATAAGAAATCCAGAGTGTGGCCCAAAGTGCCTAATCCCAGCACAACTAGTGAATTATTAAGTTGGTCATTTGACAGAAGGAGGAGGGAAAAAAAAATCCAACTGTTTTTGAGACTGCCTAAAAAAAGAGGTTTCTATTAAAATACAGTGGTTGCATAATGAGAACACAACATGCAGCTCCAACATGAGAACTGGGATCTTGCACCAGCTATAGAATGATGGCAGAAAACAGCAGCTTCCAAGGGCTGCCTCTTTTTTCCAGGTGTAGGATTTGGATCTCCAGCTCTGATTGCTGGGGAAAATGCAAACTTTTTGAGGTATGAGCAGTAGCTCACTTTTGCAGACTTGAGATGTGCCTGAGATACCTGGGTGATCCCAAACAGAGCCCACAGGCTCCAGTCCTGCCCACAGTGTCCATGGCAAATCAGGAGAGCTGAGGTGTCCATTTCTGCCAGGAGCACAGAGCAGCTCTGTCACTTCTGCATCCGGCTCTGGGGATCCCAGCATGAGAGGGGTTTGGAGATGCTGGAGCCAGTCCAGAGGAGCCACAGAGCTGCTGCAAGGGCTGGAGGCAGGCTGGGAGAGCTGGGGGTGCTCCCCTGGAGAGGAGAAGTCTCCAGGGAGAGCTCAGAGCCCCTGGCAGGGCCTGAAGGGGCTCCAGGAGAGCTGCAGAGGGACTGGGGACAAGGGATGGAGGGACAGGAGCCAGGGAATGGCTCCCAGTGCCAGAGGGCAGGGATGGATGGGAGATTGAGAAGGAATTCGTCATAATGAGAGTGCTGAGGCCCTGGCACAGGGTGCCCAGAGCAGCTGTGGCTGCCCCTGGATCCCTGGCAGTGCCCAAGGCCAGGGTGGACAGGGTTTAGAGCCACCTGAGATGGTGGAAGGTGTCCCTGCAGGGGACAATCTCATGGCAGGGGACTGGAACCTTAAAAATGGTTTTTAATGTCCCTTCCAACCCAAACCACATTATGATTCCAGGATAACAACAGACAGGAAAACAACCAGCAGCTAGAGAAGAAAGCAAAGTGGAAATGCTGGATTTGTGGACAAACAAGATGGAAACATCTGCACAAGGCAGCTGAATGTGAGAAAACAGAAATCTTTACAGGCTCATGGGGAAAAGAGAAGAGGTGTGAGTGAAACAGCATCTCCAGGAGTCCTGCCAGGGATAAAGGTGTTTGAAGAGCTGTGGGACCCCAGCAGAATGAGATACTGTTTGTGACACAAAATCAAGGGGAGGGGAAGCACCAGGTGCTTGTGTTATTGAGGTGGGAAACTCTGCCTTGCAGACCTCACAGGGACAGGCTCACTTGTGAGGGCTGGGACAGGGTGTGGAGGGGCAGAAAGAATCCCACAGCAATGCCTCCAGCTAGGAAGGGCAGCACCAGGGGCCTGAGTGTGACACAGGGAGCAGAAAGCAAAAATTCTCCCCCAGGGTCACTCTAAAAGCTCAATGCCATCGCGCTGGGAAATGGGGATAAGGACACAGAGAAGATGATGCCACTCCAAGATATGACACCCCAAGATCACCTCTGTTGTCCCTGGGAATCTCTGGGTCTCAGAGATCAGATTGATCTCTGCAATCACCCTTGCAGATATCCCAAAGAACTCCCAGACACCATGAAGGATCACAAGCAAGTTTGGGGTGGTTCCAAGAGGACCCTGCCAGAGCCCCTGGCTGGAGGTGATGTCCCAGCCAGGGACACACTGTGGGATTGCCCAAATCCACAACAGAGCAAAGACCACCTGCTCCTACCTGTGCACACACCTGGCTCTGCCATGAGCCCTTAATTCCCATATCCAGCCAGGAATCAGTGCTGGAGTTGGAAGAGGCCTTAAAGATTGTGTGGTTCCACATTTCTGGGGGTTGGAACCACGTGATCTTCCAGGCCCCTTCCAACATAAACCATGCCAGGATTCTATGATTCCAAGGAGTGTTTCTGTGGTTGGCACAAAGCAGGAGAGAGCAGTGCTTGAGGGAGCTGGGGTAAATGATTCCTCCCTCACAAATGATCCCTCACTCAGCTGCAGCTGTGGGCTTGTGCAGGAGGGCACAGAGATCCCTCAGGCTCCCCCTGCATCACAGACATCAGGTAAAAACTCTCCTTTGTGTGAGCAAAGTCCCCAGACAGGGAGCAGAGAGCCTGAGAGGAATCTCCATCCTCTGAGATATTCAAAATTTGACCAAAGCAATGTGATTTAACCTTGAAGTTTGTTCTGCTTTGCGCAGGATCTAGGACTGGAGACCCACAAAAGTCCCTTCAGGCTTGAATTGTTTTAACTTTTTCATTCTTTGGCTACCCAGTTTATGCAGAATACTGCCTGACAAGAGGCAGCCAGTATGAATTTGTCAAGAACAAATCTGCCCAGAGCAGAAAGCCACTGCAATGTGGCTGCTCCATCCCAGGGGAGAGGTGATTGCCCATTCCCTGGGTATTTCTGTTCCCTCAGAGAACTGCATACATTTGGTCTTGATTCTGTCAGAGTCACTCAGACTACTAAAATGCCTCCATTAAAAAGATGTGCATGTGGGAGAGACACAAGTCTGTAGCATGAGGAGCCTCTGTGGCTGCTGCAGGCTGCTGCTAACCTGTGAAAACACATCCAGGAGACGCTGAAAAGGGGAGGTGGGAAAGGCTTCAGGACCCTCTTTGTCAAAGCAGAGCAATGAACAGCTCTGCTGAAAGGTGAACCAGCTTGAGTTTGTTTGCTGACACCTCCCTGCTTGGCTCCTCAAAGCTTGCAATCCTCTGCCACCCCTTGGCAATGACACAGTCCTGTCTGCCTTGCATCCCTCTCCTTTATCTTCTTTTTTTTTTTGTTTTCTTTTGTCACTCAGCTGACAAGAAACTCTTCCAAAACAATGGCACACTTGGGCCTGTCCTCACCGAAAGCAAATGATTTACAAATAAGCTCAACATCCCCACCAGGTCAGGGTGAGGATCTGTAAATCATCACACTCTGCACCAAGATTTGTTTTTGGTGAAAGTTCTGGTGAAAGATGAATCCTGCTGGCTTCAAATAACTGGAGCACTGTCCTTGACTCAGAATCTATCAGCTGCTCTTGCCAAGCAAGGGGTGGAAATATTGGAGAATCACTTTCTTCCTACACTGAACTAACATGGAAAATGGATCACAGAATATCCTGAGTTGGGAGGGACCCACAAGGATCATCAAATTTAACTCCTGGAAGACCTTTAGACATCTTTGGGTTTTCTTTATGGGTGAAAATAAACCAGCTTGTGTTTATCTCTCTGCATCCCGTCCTGATGACATCTGGAAGAGGCTTCCAGCCACCTCAGGTAGTGGGGGCACCACCGGCCACATCCCCTGGGATGCAATCAGGAGGAGGGGATGTGCTGTAAACAGCAGCAGCAGCCTGCCTGGGGTCTGTGTTTTAATGGGTGCAAGAATCGGTGTTAGCATATGCTAACCACTCTTTGCAGGGTGATCATTATGCAAATGCCTACGGTAAACAGGTAGGAAATTAGATCTAATCAGGACACCCCCCTCCCTCCCTCCCCTCTCTCCTGACACAGGAAAGTTGACTCAGGGTGCAAACCAAAAAAAAAAAAAAAAAAAAAAAAAAAAAAAAATTAAAAAAGTCGGAATTCCAGCCGGAACGCTGAGTTTTCCATTCGTCCTTTTGTTCTCGTGTGTTTGGTAAGGAAAGAGAAGGGCAGCCTTGTGACTGCTTTAATTTTAAAGCTCCCACAACAGGCTGGTATGGCTGGATCCAGAATGAGCCCCGTTGTGGATTTCCGTGATCTGAAGGCAAATAAAAGCTGAGCAGCACATCACGCCTGTGAGTAATTTGACTCCGTGCAATATCATCGCTGCCTGTTGAAGAGCCAGGCTGTTAATTCTGGTTGGGACACATCCCCAGGATGAGCCCGGGAGCATCCCAGGGCTCTGCGGTTATCAGGAGACCCTCGGTGCTGCACAGGGTGTCACATAGCTGATTTCTGTCTCACACCCCCTGTCCCCATGCAGCTCAGCCCATCTCCTTGCAACACCTCCAATCCCCTGTGCCCAAGTGCCAGACACAGCTGGTCCCCTGCCCATGGCAGGGGGGCTGGAGGAGCTTTAAGGTCCCTTCCAGCCCAAACCGCTCCAGGATTCTGTGATTTGCCTCCCTCGAGAGGCTCTGTCTGGCACAGGGCCACCAAGCTCCCCGCTTGTCCCCATCCCAGCAAGGCCAAGGACACCCTCAGCTCCTGGGTTTAGGAAATCCCAGCCTCCCAGAAACCTGACAAAGGACCAGACACCTTCTTGCAGCAAATATTAAAGGCTGTGGCCAAGTAATAACAACTGTTTGCTGCAGTGTCTGTGCAAAGGTTGAGGCAATTATGGCTCTGCAGGCAGAAGCATAAAAGCCACAGAGGCACCTCCTGAGCCGTGAGGACCCTCCTGAATCATGCACAGAGCAGAGGAGTGGGTGCTGCAGAGCCACCCTGGCAGAGAGGCACCTGGACATCCCTTGAATCCCAGGGTGATGCTCAGGGCTGTTCTGGGTTTGGTTCTTGCAGCCCGACCCCATGGTAGGTGGTGACTGGAGCCTCAACAGGCCCTCACTGGCCCCCCGAAGCTGCGGGGCCTGTTGATGGCTGTGGAGCCTCAACAGGCCCCACAGCCATCAAAATATAAAAGGAAATGTCAGACATTGGGATTTCTCGTGGGATATTAGGATCTAGGGGCTATTTTATTGTGGTTACATGCAAGATTCTAATTGTGGTTTCAGTTTTACAGGCACCAGTGTAATGCCATAGGGTGGCCTCTGCATCTGCACAGTCGTTCCCAACAAATTCGAAATAGGATCACAGAACCACAGGACCTGGAACTGTTACTCATTTTTAATCAATCCACCACCTTTCAACATCACAGTCTTGCATCAGACTTGGATGACCCATTCAAGCCCTGGTACCCTGGAAAATGCTGGAGGCAAGTCCCAAAACAGAGGGAAAGGGACTCAGTTGTCCCTGCCGTGACCCTTTTTGCAGTCACCTCTGCCATTGGTATGGGAGACCAGGAGTCAGGAGGGAGTTTTGGCAGCCCTCAGCAGCGTGGGCTGGCCCTGGCAGGACCTGCCAAAGAAGGCAGAGAGTTTGCACACCTGGAGAGGTTGGCACTGTGTCCTCAGTCCCTCTGGCAGGGGGCAGAGGGAGACAGGGAAGGAGGGACAGAGAGAGGCAGAGCAGCCAAAGGAAACCAAAACGAGCAGAGGTGCAGCTCAGAGCTGAGCACACTGCCCCAGGAAATCCTTGCAAGACGCTTCCCTGTCAGGGACATCTTTTATGAAAAATCCCTTCCTTAGGATTTTTCCTCCTGAGAAGCTGAGAGGCCTCGGGAACAAAATGTAAACAATGATTATCTGCTGCTGTGGAATGCAACAGGTGGATCTTGCATGGCCCATGTTGGATGTTTGTAATTAATGGCCAATCACAGCCCAGCTGGCTCAGACAGAGAGCCCGAGCCACAAACCTTTGTTATCATTCTTTGCTATTCTATTCTTAGCCAGCCTTCTGATGAAATCCTTTCTTCTATTCTTTTAGTATGGTTTGAATGTAATATATATCATAAAATAATAAATCAGCCTTCTGAAACATGGAGTCAGATCCTCGTCTCTTCCCTCAACCTGAAACCCCTGTGAGCACCATCACACTTCCCCATGCTGGGTTACCTGAGGGATCCCAGCACTGGCATGGGAGAGTGTCCCTGCTCCACTGCAGATGGGAAAGATTGGACACCAATGTTTGTCCTGGATGAGGCATCAGCCTGGAGGTCCTCCCAAAGCACAGGCCACTGCAGCCCTGGTGCCCTGATCCCTGGTCCCAGCTCTGAGACCTCTTCTGCACCAGCTCTGTTTGATTTTCCATGGCCAGACATGATCCAGATGCAAATTTTCCCAGGAACCATCTGGTGAGCCCTCCATCCTCTGAAAAGCCCTGAAACAGCAGAGTGACCTGCATGGTTACCATAAATGATGTGACATCTTGTATTTTGAGTAATTATGGACAAGGGCAAGTACCTCCTGCGTGGCTTTGGAAAGGCACATGGGTGTTTGTTACACTTAAAAATGCAGAGCTTCACTGCCCTAAAGGAATTTGTTGCAGCTTCTAATTTTGATTTTTCTCAGATGGCCAGTTTGGATTAATCTTGTTTTAATTTGTCGACCTGGATACTCCTATGAAATGGGTAAGGACATGCTTTTGTCTTCCAGGTAATATCCTGCCCTCCTTAAATACACTCACACCATTTCAACCTTCCCTGGGATAACTCATTTATGGACTAAACACCCCCAAGCAGGTTTGTGCCTCCTGGAGTTGCTTTCCTGGCTCTTCCTGAACCCTCCCTAATCCTCCACTTTCAGTTCCAAAGCCATGTCCTGAGACTGGACTACACCATTTCAGTAGAGGTCTCCTCTCCCACACGATTTGGGGTGGATTCCAGAGTTTCGGAGGCAACAGCCCAGCCCTTATTCCCCACTGATCCAGGGCTGATGCTGTTTGGGTTCCCAGCAGACTCCATCACCCTTCTGAGCATTGCATCACCCCAGATCCTGCAGCCTCACAGCTGTCAGGGGGCTCAGGGCTCCTGCTCCTCTGCACAACAATGAAGGGACCCCCTACAACTCAACAAACACACTCACAACCCAATGAATACCCTCACAACACCATGAACACCCTCACAACACTATGAACATCCTCATAATTCAACAAACACCCTCACAACCCAATGAACACCCTCATGACTCAATGAACACCTTAATTACCCAACAGACACCCTCATGACCCAATGAACAGCCTCTCAACACAATGAACACCCTTACAACTCAACAAACACCTTCATAACCCAACAAACATCCTCACAACCCAACAAACATCCTCACAACCCAATGAACACCCTCATAACTCAATGAACACCCTCACAACTCAACAAACACCCTCACAACCCAACAAACACCCTCATAACTCAATGAACACCCTCACAACTCAACAAACACCCTCACAACCCAATGAACACCCTCATGACTCAATGAACACCCTCACAACTCAATGAACATCCTCACAACCAATGAACACCCTCACAACACCACGAACACCCTCACAACTCAATGAACACCCTCACAACACCATGAACACCCTCACAACTCAATGAACACCCTCACTGGTCCGCTGCACCTCAAAACCCAACAAACACCCTCACAACACCATGAACACCCTCACAACTCACCACATTCCTGGTTTTGAGCCCTTCAGCCCCTGTGCAAGCACCCTCAGCTGAATTAGCTTGCAGTAACCCCCCCAGACACTGCCTGCAGGCTGGCTCTGCATATTTTCCGACTGGAGAGGAGCCTGATTATCCCAAGGGATAAAACCTGCAGCCCCACATCCTACAGAGGAGCCAGAGTGGCCTGTGGGGTCTCCAAAAATCCATGAGACACAGGGCACAGTCACCTGTCCTTCCACAGCTGTGGCATGGAGGGACCAACCTGAAGGGCCTGAGGGACATTTGCTTTTCACAGTGACACCAGGAGATAAATCAGCTTCACCTCTGCTTGAATCTGCCTGAAAGCAGAAGTGATTTGTGTCTTGTGAAGGGAGTGAGGATGCAGGAGGAGCCAGCTTTGCCCTCCCCTCTGGCAGGAGAAGGTTGAGAAAGGCAGCCCAGCGTGGGCACCTTCCCTGCATCCCAAGGGTGGTGCTGGGAAACTCAAGGCATGTGCCAAAAGCCTCACCAAAAATTCACAAGGGAATCATAACAGGCCAGCAGGAAAGTTCTTCTGCTTGGCACTGACATCCCAGCCTCGCAACCTCCTTTAGGAAAGCCAAAAATGCTGTAGGTCTTGAAGTCTTGAAGGTCTTGAAGACTTTCCTTCAGCCAAATGGAAGCTCTTTCATGCCCCAGCAGGCTGTTAACTGCTGTCAGTGGTGATGGTCGCTGTTGGGGAAGGTTACAGCCCAGAAGGGACTTTTTAAATCTATTTTTAAAGCTGCCCTGCTTGCTCCCTCATGTCAGGACCCAGGATATCCCTCTGGCTGTCCTGAGCAGCCAAGACCCCTGACAAGGGGCTCAGAGACCCTGGCGCAGAGCCCAAGATTCCCCTGTGGGTTTGATTATGACCCGTGGAGCAAGTTACCAACCTTAGATGAAGATCTGCAAGCGAGTTCAAGAAGCAAGATAAAGAGATCTGGGTGTGTGCAGCCTTTCTCTGTCTTCTGCTTCTTAACCTCCATCTTCTGCTGTGATGTTGGCACTTTTGGATTGGTTTAGAGTAGAAGCTCACTGTCAAACATAGGTGATAGGTATTGGAAAGTAATTGTACACGTTGTATACATAATTTTTAGTATAAAGACATAACACCACCCCAAAAGCAAGCAGAGTGCCTTGGGCTGTCTTGCTGAGTGGACCTCAGCTAGACAAGAAAAAATATTTTATAGATAAAGAACAATAAACAACCTTGAGACCAAGAAATTAAGAGCTCTGACTCCTTCTTCAAGCACCGGGCTGGGAAAAGAGACTTTCCAACATTTATCGAAGTTAATCTGACCAGCAAGAGATCCTGAGACCCTCATGCCTCTCCTCCCTGTCCAGCCTGCTCCCACACCCTCCCAGTGCACAGGGCTCCCAGACTGGTTACATGGTGCATTTTCATCACCAGGTCTCAGTACCAGCATCCACCAAGGAATAAACACCAGGGTCCTGTGAGCGTGTGAGGAGAAGCACTGAGAGAACCAACTCCTCCTTGCAAACAGAAAACAGCAGATCTACAGTCCGGTTTTCCCAGGAATTGGCTCTGTGAGGAGCTCTGGTTTCTGGTCTCATGGAGGAGCCTCCTCTCCTCTCTCTCTCTCTTTAATGATTCCGCCTCAGCTCTCCAAATTTAATTACCAGGTAATTATACATCACATTCAGTGGTTTGGTCCTGGCAAGGGCTGAGTGTCACCAGTGTTGAGCCCAAGAGAAGTGTTTGCTCTGTGCACTGGGAGCCTGAAACCCCTCTGGTACCTCCAGCTCTGCATCTCCCACAGGAAAACCCAGAAACCAGGGACCAGCCCCATGACAGAGCGGGAACATCATTGCCACAGTGGCAATCTGGGGATCCCATGGTCCCCAGACCACAGGATGCCATTCCCAAACCTGTCTGAAGGAAGAATGAGGAAGGGAGCACCTCAAGAAAGGCACTTTCTTTTCAACACATCCCTCACTAAGAGGTATTTGCTGATAAGCTGATAATCAGGTGGCCTGGCCACCCCCAGGACGTTAGACCTTGGTGCTTAGAGAATATTTGATCATACAATATCTCCATTAGGAGTTTGTAATCCGCTATCACAGCATTTGAGAGCCATCTGACTATAAGGAGATTTTTATTAATGGTTCATGAGCCTAAAAGTCAAAACTGACTCTCAGAGCAGATTTTAACAGTTTGTGTGGGATATATATATTTATCTATCTCTTCACCACCTCTTCTCTCCCTGCCCCCACCATCAGTCCCTCTGCTCTGCCCCAGCCGTGCAGCAGCAGGGAGAGACCAGGCAGCTGGAAATGGCATTTCTCCTTCCTTTCTGTCTTTGTCTTCTCTCCTTTCCCTTCCCTTCCCTTCCCTTCCCTTCCCTTCCCTTCCCTTCCCTTCCCTTCCCTTCCCTTCCCTTCCCTTCCCTTCCCTTCCCTTCCCTTCCCTTCCCTTCCCTTCCCTTCCCTTCCCTTCCCTTCCCTTCCCTTCCCTTCCCTTCCCTTCCCTTCCCTTCCCTTCCCTTCCCTTCCCTTCCCTTCCCTTCCCTTCCCTTCCCTTCCCTTCCCTTCCCTTCCTCCTTTCCTTCTTTCCCTCCTTCTTTTCCTGCCCTCCTTCTCTCCGTCCCTACTTCCTCACTTCCCTTCTTTTCCTTCTCTTCCATTTCCTTCCTTCCCACCCCTGACACCCAGCCCAGCCCTTACACCACACCCTGATCCTCGGGAACCCTATCCCATCCCATCCCATCCCATCCCATCCCATCCCATCCCATCCCATCCCATCCCATCCCATCCCATCCCTTCACCCCAGCACAGCCTCTCATCCCAATCCTCTCTTTCTAACCCTCCCAAACCCAAACCCATCCCCAACCCACCATCCTTACCCCCAAAATCCCAGGCAAAGGCAGTGCCAGGGGTGGGAGTGGGAGTTTGGGGTGTTCCTGTGCCACCCCACCCAGCACCAGGTGCTGAGGCTCCACTGCCTGTCCCTAAATCTGCCTTTTGTCAGCAACTCTCCCCTGTCTCCTTGGAAACTGGCCGTGCTCCCCATCCCGGGGTCCTCCCCAAAAGTTGTCCCCATTTTGGGGCTCCCTGGGCTGGCTGGGGCTGGGGTGGATGCTCTGGATGCTGGGCAGCACTGGAAATGTGAGTGGTGCTGCTGGGGAGCAGGCAGGGAGGGGATGGGGATATTGGGCAGGCAAATGAAACCAAACAAGGAGACAGAGCAGGAGCAGGAGGGGCTGGGACAAGGATGGGCAGGGAGCAGGCAGAGGTGCTGGAAATGGAATTCCAGGCAGCTCCATTATGGTTACACTCAGGATTTCCCTTCTGTTTTTCTGCTTTTCCAGTTTTAGGGATTTTTTTTCCCCCCCTCTGCTGGGAAATGTCACATTGCAGAGCAGGCAGAGGATTTGCCTGTATGTGTATTTTTGGGGGGCTGGGCAGGACACCTCAAATCAAACACCCTCCTAATCAGCTCTTTGCCCCTAAATCCAGCTTTCCAACACTAAATCAATGTGGTCTCCCCAGCTTCTGCCCAGATTTTATTGGATCCAGGATTGCCTACTGCAGCCTGAGTTCAGAGGAAATGAATTCTACCAGGAGATGTAAAACATTAAAAATTAAAAAGGAGTTAAAACACTCTTTACAGAATATTTTGTGTTTGCCAGCTCACCTTGGGATTTTGCCCTTTGCCCACGCATGTGCCCATTTAAATTAAACTCAGAAACGAACAGGGAGAGAAAACGTGGAAAGTACAAAAAGCCAGGGAAAAAATCAGAGAAACTCCTGCCATGAATTAGCTTTTTCTGATAAAAACAAGCACTGGCTGCAGGAGCTCATCCCTGACAGACAGGGAAATACTCAGGAAAGAAAAGTAAAAGATAAGATGGGGAAAGCTAAATGCAAAAAGAGGTTTTAAAGAGGCTTTAAAAAAAAATTAATAATCAGAAGCTCAGGAAACAAAGAGCTTTTCCAGGCAGGTGGGATGCTGTGCCCCAGTTCAGGAAGGACGTGGTTTTCTTGAGCATATTTTGCTTGAATGGATTTTTTGGAGGGGGAGAAGTGAACTTTGTTGATTTGAAGCAAATCAGTGGAGAAATGAAACTTTCCACGCTGCTGCTTGGGAGATGCCAGCGGCAGGGACACGGCTGGAGCTTCCCAAACCTCCCCTGCTCGGATCCTCCTGTTCCTCAAAAATAAATGAGAAAATCACCGACCGACACAGACACGGCTAACGTGAGGCAGCACAAAAGCACAAAAGCTCTCTTTTCCCCAAATATGGTTTATTCCAGAGGCTGCTCCCTGCCCTGGGGACGCTCGTGGCAGTGCAGGGAGGAGCAGGTTCCCATGGAAGGGGTGGTTTGGGATGGATGGGGATGCAGAGCCCAGGGATGGCTGGAGAGGCACCGTTGTGTCATCATCGCTCGTGCTCTGCTGTCCTGGGCACCAAGGTGTGGTGCTGGTGGCTCACAGGGTGCTGGTGACAAACCTGGGGGACAGCAGGTGGGATGGTGCCGGGTTTTATCCCAGGTCTCTCCTTTTCCAGAGATCCATTATTTATTTTGCTGTGCTAAATCCAGCCTGAGTGCAGGGCTCCGACACGGAAAGGAGAGAGGGAGAAAGAGGGAGAGGGACAGAAAAAGAACCACCAAGAAGAGGAATGTGTGGGAAAGGCCTGATCCTGCATCCTGGGGCTAAAACGTATGACACTGCAGCTCAAACACTTGTCCCTCTCCTTCCCCAGCACCTCTGCTCAGAGCATCCTGCCTGATCCAGGTTCTCCCTTCTCCTGCCTGGAAAGTTCTCCCCAAACACACACCTGGGGGCTCCATCCCCTGGGAAGCCACAGAGCAACCTCGTCCCTCCCTGCCCACGAGGAGATCTGGTGAAGCCGGGGTGGGAAAGGTCACATCAGCCAAGCTCTGCTTGTAATGAAAGTTTTTTGATTAAAGATTTCACAAATAAAATATAACTCCCCTCCTTGATTTTTTGCTTCCTTGACCTCGAGGAGCTGCCAGCAGAACCCCTTTTGTCTCAAGCCTGCAGAAGCAGCCAGACCCTTCCTGGCCTCCCGTGCCCCTTCTCCGTCACTCGCCGGCTGCGATTAAAATGGAAGACAACCATCAAGTGTGCTAGAACCATTTTAATATAATTATACATATCTGCCAAATCCAGGAAAAAAAAAAAAAAAGGTTTATGCATATATATCTTTTTTTTTTCTTTTTTTTTTCAGTTAACATCTGCAAGCATAAACGACAATGAATTTCTTGGTTTGAATTCATCCAGGTCAGAGCAACTGCCCAAAGTCCTGTCGGATTTGCCGGTTACTGCCGGCGTGGCCAGCAGTAAGTGAGCTCCAGAGGAGTTAAATGTCCTCAGGTGGGGTATTTTCGGTCTTTCCTCTTTCATTCAGAGACAGTTTGTTGTAAAAAGTTTCAGTGCAGTTCACCTCGGGTGAAAGGCGATCGTGTTTTTTGCGTTTTTTCTCTTTTTTTTTCTTTTTTATTATTTTTTAAATATATATTTTTAATTACTTTTTTTTTTTTAAGATGATAATAGGTAACTCAGTTGCTCTGAATTTCACTTATAATTATAACCTATTTAAATCACAGCAGAACTCCCGCTGGTGCAGAGTTCATAGTTGCATACAATACAGGAGATCACAGTTTTGAAGTCTAGCACAGATTAAAAACCACAGATGTACCATTTATATAAGACACACACTGATTGTCTCTTAAAAACTACATATTGACTCCTTATGAACATTATCTTTTTTTTTTTTCTTAATCTTTAAATAAAGTAGTGCAGCTAGGACAATCAGTCACACAACCCACACAGCCCTGAACCAAGTTCTCCGGGTGCCAACTTCAGCAAGTTGGGCATGAAACAGTTGGATGAGCTCGAGAGAGAGAGAGAAAGAAAGAGGGAGGGACAAAAAGAGGGAGAAAAAGAGAGATGTTGTCCATTCTGAATATTTTAACCGAGGGTTGGCTAACACATTGGAAACCTCTGGGTGAAGGATCATCTTTCCACGCACACACAAAAAAAGAAATAAAAACCTAGACTCTTTTTTTTTTTTTTTTTTCTTTAAAACTGGCCCGCAGGTGGGAAGATCTCCCACCTCTTCCAAACAAAGAAACCCAACAATTGGCTAAAACTAGAAAGAACACAGATGGGTCTGTCTGGTTTCTGCTCACTAGATGATCTGTCCGTTTAAGGCCTTCCTCCTCCGTTTTTCCTCTTTATTATTCCTTTTCCAGAGCGTCTGAGCAGGAGATGAGTCTGAACGGGATCACACCAACACTGTCCCCCTCTTGTTGCCGTCAGTTTTATTTTTTTTTTTGTCCATTTGTTTGTCCGTGGAGTTATTTTTCTCTTTAATTTAACCAAGACCTGACTAAAACTGGAGCGCTCAGCCCAGCCTGTTCGTTCTCGCCGCGGTTTCTCCGGGGTACCGCAAAGGTTCTTCACAAAACCTGGAACTTCCATGACGACGTCTGGTCCTTATAATCCAAGCAGTCAGCATTGAAGTTTAACTTCCAGGAGGCCGTTTGGTCTTTATAATCCAAGCAATCGGTGGTGGAGTTAAAGCCCAAACTGGAGGCTCCATAGCCCTGGGTGGAGAGGGAGGCTGGAGACTGGTTGAGGTGGCTGGTGACCGCGTTGGCACCCATGGGACTCAGGGTGGCCCCGGGCCCGGGCAGCTGGTGGTGCATAGGGGTCAAGTAAGATCCACAGTCCATCCCTCCGAAATAGGAGGTCGATCCAGCGTATCCTTGGCTGTAGCCCGAAGCCTGGGTGTAGGTCATGGGGTAGGATCTCTGCATGCAGGAGGAAGAGGTGGACAGCGGGTCTGAGAGCGGGGAGATGGACGCCGGGCTCCAGATGGACACGGGGGCGCTGCTGCTGGAAATGGTGGGGACGGAGGTGCTGGAGGGGGGAGTGAACTGCCCGCTGGTCCCGCTCTCCGAGCTCACTTCCCGGGCTGGAGAATTCTTCTTCTTGGCCGGCCGCACCTTGTTCTGGCCCCCGTTCTGCTGCTGCTGCTGCTGCTGCCGGCACTTGGCCCGGCGGTTCTTAAACCACACCTTGAGGCACAGACACGAGGGAGGGAGAGAGAAAGAGCCTCGGTTAGGGATGAGCAGACCCGAGGTGGGGAAGGGATGGAGGCAGGGAGACCCAAAACTGTGACCCCCCAAGAGCAGAGGGCTGCAGGCTGCTGCACAGAAAAGCTCCGGGGCTCCCCCTCCCTGAGATCATTAGCAGCAATAACAAGTGGAAATCACAAATCAAACTCCTTAATAAGGTCGCTTTTGGGGGAGAAGGGGAAGCTCTTTGCTGTTTGCCAGCCGGGGACCCCCAGGAATCACTGTGTAAGGCCTATTGAAGTCGAGCCCTTAATTAGAAACAATAGAACATCAGAAAAGGGGGGAACAATCAGGGGAGCAGAGGTTCGGGATGGGGAGGGGGGTAAAGATGTCTCATTTACCCTCCAAACAGGCTCTCTGCTCTCACCCCCTCGGTCAGAATTGGCTCCTCAGCAGGGCCCAAGGGGGCTGGCTGCTCTGGGGAGGATTTTTTGGGGAGGAATATGGGGTTTGGCACGGGGGTATCCTGATCCCAGCCACCACGCTCCATGGGGACACGGCACCACACAGCCTCGGGAAGCCTCGTCAGAAGGCAAGTGGGAGTGGGAGGGATGGCTTTGGAGATGCCCTGCCCCTGCTGCTGGGGTGTTCTAGGTCCCAGAGGGGACAGGAACGTCCTGCCCTGCCAGCAGCACCTCCAAATGCTGCCTGGATGGGATCCTCCTGCAGAGCAGACAGAGCCCAGCCCAGGAGAGGGGATTTCTCCACAAAGGCAGCCCCTCTCTCATCAGAGTCCCCTCAGAGGGGCAGGAACCCCCCAGTCTGTACTGGTGTGAGCTGGGATCCCAGTCTGGCCCAGCTCCAGGCATGTGCTGATCCCTGGGGAAGGGGGGGATCCTTTGTGGCTTCTGCAGGGCCCCCAGATGTCCGCAGGACAGGCTGGGGTTTGGGGGTGCTGGGCACGGATGTGAGCTGGGATCCAGGATCTGCACATCACCCCTCAGTGCAGAGGGAGAAAGGGGGGGGCACACTCCAGCCCTGGGGGTGCAAAATGTCACCACATCCCCTCAGTGAACCCTCACCCCTCTCTGAGCCTCCTTCCCCCCACCAGGGCTGGATTTGGCTCCAGGACTGGATCCATGCCCATAACCCATCCCCCGTGGGGCACAGGCCAGTCCCGGCTCCATTGGGTGTGGAGGGGCAGGGCAGGCAGGGCTCTCTCCGCGTCCTACCTGCACTCTGGACTCGGGCAGGTTGATTTTCAGGGCCACCTCCTCCCGCATGAAGATGTCGGGGTAGCGGGTCTTGGCGAAAAGAGCCTCGAGCACGTCCAGCTGCGCCCGGGTGAAGGTGGTGCGCTCCCGCCGCTGCTTCCGCGGCGTGGCTGCGAACGGAGCCAGAGGCCCTGGCCGTCAGTCAGCGGCGCCTTGGACCCCGATGTGCCCTCCAGCCCCTTCCCCAGGGGGGCACCCACATTCCCTGCCCTCTCCCGGGGGTCCCTCAGCAGCCACAGCTCGGCAATCCCAACCCCGCATCTCCCCTGCATCCTTGGGAGCATCCTGGCCGCATCCCCTGCCCTGTTTGCAGCCCCTTTCACCCATAAAGAGTTGGGGATGAGGAAAAGGGAGAGGCAGAAGTACCCCACGCCCTCACCCACCCAAGCCAGCGTGATCCCTGGGCATGTTGTGCCTACCAAAATCCCAGCGGAGCAAGAAAAAAAAAATATATATATATATATAAAATAAGGGGGAGGGAAGAGGGAAGAAAAACGTGGCTTACCGGGATAACCGACGGACGGGTGCAACAAATCCATGCCCGAGGTTGTGAGACTCAGGCCATTGACTGCGTAAGGTGGTTGCTTAAGATAAGACATCATGCTAAAGTTGTGGCGGGGAGGAGAGTTGGCCGAAACGCGGGCGAGGGGGAGCCGGCCGAGCGCCCTGCCTGCCCCGGGCGCTGCCTGCGGGAGCCGTCGGGCGCGGGGGGGCCGCCAGGTGCCTGCGCAGGAGGAAGAGGAGGGAGGAGTGCGGGGATGAAGGGGGAGTCAGGCCAGATCGCTGCCCCCCCCCCCCCCCCCGCTTTTATCCCCTCTGCCTCTCCCCCCCTCTCCCGTCAATCCTCCCGCTCGGACCCCGGCCGCGTTCGGGAGCTGGGAGAGACTGACCAGATAAACGCATCTCTCCCCAAAAAGGGCGAGGAGGGGAGGGAAGGGAAGGGAAGGGGGGGCGCATCCCAGCCAGTAATTACTGCCCGAACAAAACCCCCCCATGCCTTCGACTGCCCGCATTGTACGGCGGCCGGGGGCATTTGCATAGGATTCCCGGCCGGGCACCGGCTAATTGTCTCAAGCAAAACTTGATTGGGGCCATTGGCAGACACAAAGAACCCCTCGGCTAAATAAATAATGCAGATAACAAAGCCCAAGGGTGAGAAACAAAGAAACAATTCAAGAAACCTATCTCTCCACTAGTCTCTTGCAAGGACTTTAATTATCCCAGGTTTGGGCAACATTCAAATCTTCCCCCCTTCTCCCCCTTTTCCCCCTTCCCCCCGACGTTGCTGCATTTCAGAGCTCAAATGCCCGCTCGGGAAGAGCCAAACTTTTCTGCTCTCCCGCCATCATCAGTCCACGTCTGCAGTAATTTCCACCGGCCATTTGCACCTAATTAGTACTCCGGGTAATTAGATTTGGAGGCAAGTAACAGATTTATTAGGCTTTCAAGAAACTCTTGATGACGGAGCTGGAGCTAAACAAACACCTCGGTGCTGAGCGGCCCCGGGACAGCCCCGGCTCCCCCGGACCCTGCTCGGGCTGCCCCGACGGGACCGCGCTCTGTGCGCCGGGGAACGAGGGGGGACCCAAACACCGCCAAAAAATAAAAAAGATAAAAAATTTTAAAAGTACGGCAATGAGTCAAACCGGGACTCCTAAAAAGGTTTAGGCTGTTTTTTCCACAGAAAATATTTTTTTAAAAAAGCTTTTTTTGAGCAAACGCTCGCCCTTCCCTCCATTCCCAGCGGCCGTCGGGAAAACGAACTCCAGAGGAACTTTCTTCCCGAAACACCCCAAAACTCCGCGTTCCAGCCCAGCCGGCTCCCCGGGCGGGCCGAGCGCTGCCGGGGGGCTCCCGGGAAAAGGGAAGGGGAAGCGGCGCGGAGAACCGCGGAGAACCCTCGGGGCAAAGGGAATTCACCGCGCACAACCGCGCTGGGCTGCGGAGGGAGCGCAGGGTCTGCTCCCCAGTTTCGCATCGCCACCCCCGGGGGAGGCCGAACGGGGACAGCCCTACCGAGGGGGGAGCCCCGCAAAACGCGCGGGAGAGCCAAGCGGGGCTTGCCGCCCGCTTCAAAACGAGCGCAGAAATAAAAATAAAAAAATGAAAAAAGAAAAAAAAAAAAAGAAAAAAAAAAGAAAAATAGGATTTACAAAAATAAAAATACAACAAAAAATAACGCGCGAACACCTCCTCCTCCTCCAAAACAAAACCAAGCCCAAAAGCTCCGCTGGGTGGGTTGAATTCGGCCGCATCCCAGCGAGGCGCCAGCGCGGCGCGGCCGCCCGCGGAGCCCCTCGAACGCGGCCGCGCATCCCGGGGCCGCCCGCCCGCGGCCCGCGGAGCAACGGCCGGGCCCGGCAATCTGTCACCCTGTCACCTTCCCCCTCCGCCGCCGCCCCCCCGCCCCGCTCCGCGCACGCAGCCCGGCTACCAGTTGCTCTGCCCTCGCTCAATAATAATTACCCCGTCCGAGAATTAATTATAATAAATGTTTTCTTGATAAACTAACGAGATAATCCGCGCGGCACACGCTCCCTAATTACGAGGCGCCGGCCGCGGCTCCGCGGCTCGCCCCGGTGATTAACGCGGGGCGGCGATCCGCGCCCGGGCGCGCAGCCTGCGCCCCTGCCCCGGCCGTGCCGTGCCGCGCCGTGCCGCGGGGGGCAGGGGGAAAGGTGCCAAGGTAGAAAAGGGAATTTGTTTCCTTTTGTTTTGCAAACGACAGCAGCCGCCTTCCCTGCCCTCGCCGCCGCGCTCCGACGAATTTCTGACATTTTAAAAAATTCTAATTTATTTAATTTTTTAAAAAAATTAATGAATTTTTTTTTTTTTCGCGCTGGAGGGGCTGTTTGGGGTGATATTTCCCAACGTGCGAATTTCGCCCCGGTGCAAAGGAGGTGGGGATGGACCCATCACTGGCTCTGCCGGGCGGTCCCCAATGTTTCACCTCCGAACCTCCGCGCTGCTCCGCGGCCGCGGCTCCTCTCCGGGACCGGGAGCAGCATAACCGGGCTCGGCGGGCTCACCCAGCCGACCACCAGCACCCGGCCTTTTTAAAAAAAAACATTTTTAAAGTGCTTTTTCCTCCCCACTTCTTTCTATATATATATATTTTTAAGTAGAGTTGCACCTTTTCAAAATAAATAAATAATAAGCCTCAACTTCTCTCAGCAGCCGAAATCGAAATAAAGCTCAGCAGCCGAGGAGGGTTTTAGTTCTAAAGAAACTTGTGCCGGTGCACAAGGACTTTTCCCGAGTTTCTCTTTGTCAGCGCGGTGCGAATTCAGAGGAGAGGCCGGGGCGCGTTACTCGCGGTCGGTGCCTTTAGGAAGCGCTTTCCCAAGGCACAAAAAAATTAAAATAAAATAAAATGAGGGAGGTGGACACCAGCTCCAGCCCCTCTCCGACCTGCACGCCGTCCCTGCCATCCCTGCCCGCACCAAGCCGTGAAGCTCCGGCTCTGAACGCCTTGAAGATTTCCCTCCCTGCGCTCTCCAGCCCGGCTCTCCCGGGCCGCGAGGGCTCAGAAACACCTTTGCAAAATTACTTTGCTGAGTCTCCGCACTGCGAGGAAGAGGAGGCAGAGGATGAAAGGGTTCTCAGGTAGGAGTCGGAAGAAGGGAGAAGAAAATCCTCCCCGTTTTTTTTTTTTTTTTTTTTTTTTTGGGTTTTGGTTGTTTTTCTTTTTTCCCCTAATTTTAAAAGTCCAGCTGGAGGTCAGGAAATAACTCCAGGCCAAAGGAACAGGCCGGAGGAAAATGATGTAGCCGAGGAGAAGGCGGAGGAGCCCCGCGCCTGCCCGCGGAGAGAGAAGCGGGGGATGAGGCTCGGGGGGCGATGGGGAGCGATGGGGGGCGATGGGGAGCGCCCCCCGCTTCTCGGTCCTGCCCTCGTCCCTCTCATCCCGCAGCTCCCGCTCCCTGCCCAGCTCCGAGCCCGCTGTGCCCGGCCCGGCCCGGCCTCTCCCGGGCAGCTCCTTCCACAGAGACCCCCGCGGCACACACAGGCGATTAAAAAAATAATCGTAATTTAAAGAAAAAAAAATTATTTATAATTTTAATTTCCTTGTCCCTGCATTCCTGGCCGCCCGGCGATGCCCCCGAGGAAGGATGGAGCCGGCGGGTCCCACTTACCTGCGAGCCTCGCCGGAGCCGCGGGCAGGGCTGGGGGGCGAAGGGGGAAACCTGCTCCGGATCCTCGCCAAATTCCGAGCTGGGGCTGAGCGGGGAGAGAAAGCACAAAGCGGGAGGTTAGAGAGCTCGCCGCATGCACATGCCCACGACATCGGGGGGAAAGGGGGGGGCGGAGGGGGGGTGGAGAAAAAAAAATGTTTGAAAAAGGAGAATAAATGGGGAAAAAGGGGAGGGGACGGTGCGGGAGAGGGATGCGGGGATGCTCGGGGTCTGGGCTCGGTACGTACAGAGCTGGCCGGCGCTGGAGCTGGTCAAAGTGATTTTATTTTTAATAATAGTGGCAGGGTGCGTTGGAGCTGAAGGTCTCTACCTCTCTCGGGGAGCTTTGCTGAGAAAGCGCCTCTCTGGCAACTTTTTGACGCAAACTCTCCAACCAATGGCAGGGAGAGAGTGATTGACACATCTAAGCCAGGGGGAAAATAATAAAAACACACACAGGGGGAGGAAAAAACAGGCCGCTGCTGTACCGGGGGGACAATCCAGAGAGAAATAACAGCCACCGAAATGACACCAGAATATACATTAAAAGAACCTGCTCGGTTTAAAAATATACATTATGGAGTGGAGCGGATGAAGTCATTGTAGAAATTAATGTGATGGACAGCAGAGATGGAATTAGCGAATTGCCCGGGGAAGGAGAGGAAGGGGGGTCAGCAAAAGGCTGGGGGGCGGCTGCAGTAATAACAACAACACCAACAACAAAAGATATTAATGTATAGAAGTAAATATTTGCGAAGGGGGGACACGGAGCCTGGCAGGAGCCCTGGGCTGAGGGGCAGGAGATGGGAGAGAGGAAACCCGCGGGATCCAAGGGGAGAATCCCCCCAAGAACAGAGAATCCCCCCCAGCCGCACCCCAATTCCACCTGCCAGGGCCGAGTCACCCCTGGAAAAGGGGAAGTGCAGTCACCTGGAGGATGACTTGAACGCATTTTAAATTTTATTTGTAAAGATACGCAGGGATGAGGGTGTGGAACGGGACTCAGCGGCGTCGCGTTGAATTTGCAGATGGGGACGTGCACATGTTTTTAATCGAAATAATTGGGGAGCGGTGACGGGCCCAGGGGGTTCCCGGTGCCGGGCACGCCGGAGCATCGGGAGCATTGTTGGGATGTTCCCCTCGCACCTCCCGTGCTCGCCCAACTTCTGCCGGGTCCCGGCACCCCGAAATTAAAGCTCTGGCAAGAAGGCAGGAGGATGGAGGCGGCGGAGGTCGGAGGGAGGGAGCGCTCACAGACTTTCCTCACTTTGTGACAATGGGGGGAAAAAAGCTGCAGCGCCTCGATCATTTTAACGGGGTGACCTATGTTAATGAAGTTATAGCAATTAATTCGCCTCTTTGTGGCTCTCCCCGAGCCTGGCTGCGTGCGATCCAACGTGCTTGTCCTTGGACTTTGGCGCCCGGGTTTGCAGGAGCAGGTTTGGGATGCTCGGGGCTGGGCTGGGCGGATGATGGGTGGTGTGGCTTGGTTTTGGGTCGTTTTTTTTTTTTTTTTTAATTTTTTTTTTTTTTTAATCCTTTCCTCCCAGAAAGGAGGAGGAAGGAGGCGGCAGAAGGGAAGGAGGGAGGGGAGAGGAGGGGAAATAAAACAAACAAACAAACAAACAAACAAACAAATAAAATAGCCCCTCGCCCAGAACCGACGCAGCCCTGCCCGCCGGAGCCGCTCCCACTTTGGCCGCTGGGTTGTATTTGTTTGGGGTTTTTTGGTTGATTTTGGTTTGGATTTTTCTTTTTTTTTTTTTGCGAGGCGACTTCATGGAAAGTTGGTACCCCCGGCAGGTACCCCCTGTCCCCACGGGACTCCCAACCCCTGCCCTCCTTGGAGTTGCGTTTTGATTTATTTTTCTCTCCCAGACCCACGAGATTCTTTAGTGGGAACTTTTTTTATTTTGTGGGTTTGTTTGCCCAGTTGAGTTTATTTTGGGGTTTTTTTTTTGTTTTTGTTTTTTTTTTTTTTAATTGCTGTGGGTAAAGGAGGGGCAGCTGCAGCCGCCGTCCCTTTGCAGCATCCCCCCCTTCTCTCTCTCTCTCTCAAGCCTTGCCCAGAGATCCGAGCCGGGCAAATCCTCCCCTCAGCTGCCCGCATGTCCACGCCACCCCTCAGCAGAGCTACCAGGAATAAATATCCCGATTGAACCCTTCCTTCCCCCCCTCCGCCCCCTCCGCCTTTGCCATCGCCTCCCGCCCCCACATATTATTTAATAACCTTAATCCACCTCGGAAGAATGAGAGAGATAATTCGTTCCCTGTGTATCCTGACCGGGAGGGTATTTTCGAAATCGATTAAAAATAAAGGGGGGGAAAAATTAAAAAATAAAAAATAAAATAAATTAAAGGAGGGGAGGGGGGAAATGGAAAAAAAAATTTATAAAGGGGTGTGCGGGTGCTGGAGGCAACCGGGCTGTGGCAGAGCAGGGCTGAGCAAGGCAAGGAAATAAAATTCAGTGCCTGGAGACAGAATGAGGGAGAGCAGGAGGGGAAGCAGAGCCCAGAGCAGCCCTGCCCGGCCCTGGGCAGAGCCGTGCCCCGGCTGCCACCGGAGCATCGCAGCATCATCATCATCATCATCATCATCCCGGCCGCTCCCGCATCATCCCGGCCGCCCCTCTGCCCCCTCCAGCCCCGCGGGCCGCAACAATTCCAATATCCCAATAAAACAAGTGGCAGAGATGGACAGCGTTACTTAAATAAACAAGGGTCTCTTTAAAATTCTCATCCACTTCAGATGTCTAAAGTAAGATTGCGATGATTTTGTCACGGTTTGGTAAATTTACCCCTTTAAGAGGCTTTCATAAATCCCAGAACACACCTTCAGCCAGATTTGAATATAGATTTAGGTTTTAAAACCCAGAAGCTGGGAACACCGCTTTATCAAAGAGAATTTCCCTTTAGCTTAGCAATGTGTCGGAATGGCTCTTGCAAAGATTGGATCTGAGAGGGGGAAAAAGGGGGAACCTTCTTTCCTGGAGCAATCCTGCACACACTTTGCAGCTGCCTCTGCCTTCAACCTTCTGCAGCTCGGGGAGAAGTTACCAAAAAAAATTTTGATAATCATTGTCGCAGCTGTAGGATCTCGATATTTAAAAAAAAAAAAAAATACAACTTTTTACTAATTTTTTTTTTAAACTTTCCCAAATCTCCTCTGGTCCGTTTGGAGAGCGTTGCAGAGCAGGTACAGCCCCAGAGAGCCAGACTAGCCGGGGCTGCCGGGGAGTGAGTGGAGATGTGTGATTTTCTGCCCTCTGAGAACTTTACGCTCAGAGAACCCAAATCTGCTGCTGGGATGAAAAGAGAAACTGTAACTTCTGCTTCTCAGTAAGTTCTCCAACTTTCCGATGCCAGTCGCGTTGCAAAGCCATTTTCCCTCTCTCTCTCTCTCTCTCTCTCTCTCTCCTCTCCTTTTCTCCTTCACTCTCTTTCACTTTTTTCTCCTCCTGATTTAATTTCCGACTCTCCCCACTGTCGCGACCGTTCCGCCGGGGCTTTTATCGCCGTGTGTGTCGCTCCCGGGGCTGAGCCGCTGCCCGCCGTTGTGGTGACCGAGGGTGGGGGGAGGAAAATAAGAAATTATTTATTCAGGTCGGGCGAATCTTAAGGAATAAAGCAAGGAAAAAAAAAACAAAAAAAAAAAAAAAAAGGAAAGCCCACCCCAAAATGAACCGATTTATAATTTGTCATCTTTGTATCTCTGACGGGCTCCGGAAAGCGATGCACGCCGCAGCTTTTAAGCTTTTCCCTCATCGGATTTGTGTCTAGTTAAAATATTCCGGACTTTCCTTGAAGTTTATCTGCAATTCAAGTGCCGGGTGGAGTTTATTTTAGTTTAGGGGTGGGTTTTTATGGGGGGTTTGTTTGTTTGTGGTTTTGTAGTTTTGGTTGGGGTTTTTTTTTCGTAAGTTCTAAGCTGCCCCTCACCCCAAAATCTCCATTTCTGGGGGTGCAAAGGCGGAGACATTGGAATAGCTGTGTCAGCTTCGAGAAGGGGTCAGATTAGTTTTAAATTTTTGGAATTATTGAAAAAAAATATATATATTTCCCTCCTTTTCCAAGCGTTTGGGAGGCAATGGTGGAGCCATGGTGGGATGGTGGAGGGAAGGGAAATAATTGAAAAAAAACCAAAATATGACGGCAGCATCTTTGCCTAGATGAAACCAAGTTTGATAATTGGGATGGAGGCCGGGTGAGGGAGAGGAGGGGGTGATGGAGGGATCTCGGGGCCATCTGAAATTTGCCCAGCTCCTCTTGGGAGCCGGGCAAGCCCTGAAAGCATCACCCCGAGAGAGAGCAGCGGGAGCGAGGTCAGGGCTTGCACCTGAGGGAGCGGGGCGGGGGCGAAATACCCCCCTTTAAAAACCAAAAAACAAAACACAAAAAACCCCCAAAAAACCCAAATAAATGAACGAAGCAGAAACGCTGGGCGTTCAATCAATGCGGCAGCGCTTGGGGGAGGCTGTGCGGGGAGGGGGCGTCCCCCGGGGGCCTGGGCAGGGTGTGCGGGCACGGAAGGCGCTCTTGCTGCCCCCGTTCACATCATTTTTTCTCTCCAGGCCACGAAGTTACCTTGATGAGCAGCTCGCTGCAGCAATCAGATTATAGCTCCCGAGGCAGATATTAAAATAACAGTTACAGTGCCGCGTCCCGCGTGTTGGCAAACTTGGGAGAAATGAAGGGGTCGGGGCAGCGCGGGGAGGGAGGGAAAGGGCCAGGAAAAGGGGTTTTGTGAGAAAAGAAGAAAAGAAAACCGCAGAGAAGCTTTAAACCAGTCTTTCGTTTGTAACCTTTTACAACCTTTATTTCCCGTATATGAAAAGCTCCTTTTATTGAGACCCAGAAAGAACTTTTTTTTTTTTTTTTTTTGCCCTCCCCCCTCCCCAACCTTTGGATTTTTAATTAGAGCCCCTCAATTGCAGCCATATATATAGGAATCGATATGAAGTAATCCGTGGAGATGGGCTAAGGTTTTAATCGAAAATCTTCTTTGCCATTCTTTGCAGATCTTCTTTAGCCGCTGGCTGGTGGAGAAACAAATGTTCATTACAAAAATACCCCCCGAACCCCCCAGAGCAGCTTCCCCCCGACCAAACAAAGCCACAGAGCAGAAAGCGCCCGCAAAAGATCCCGAACCAACTGTTGTTACCGTGTGAATAAGAAATTACTCCTGTGCTTAACTTCATCCTCCCTTGCAGCCAGGTATTTTTTTTCGTATTGAAAAAGTTTAACACCGGCTCCGAATACTGCAGTGAAATTTTTTTTTTTTTTTTCTTTCTGAAAAGGTGGCTGGGTGATGGTGTTTTCCGTGCGGGAAGGGTCTGGCTTGTGCCGCGGGTGTCTGTCTGTCTGTCTGTCTGTCTGTCCGGCAACAAAGATCCCACACGTGTAACACCGCGCTGAAATCCACATCCCGTCCTCTTGCAGCTTCCCAGACTCACAAATATCGCACTTTCTTGAATTCTTTTTTTTTTTTCCCCTTTCCCTTTAGTGTTTGGCTTCTTTCCCCTTTCTTTTATTGTTTTTTCTTTCTTTTTTTTTTTTTCTGCAAGTGCTTTATATGATATAAAATTTAACTCTTTGCTCCCCCGCCATGAAATTTTTCTTTTCCTATGTAAAAAGAAAGGAAGAGAGAGAGAGAGAGAAAAAAAAAATTCCCAACTTCCCCCAAAGCTCCCTCAAGCTTCCTTCTTTCTAAAGAACTGGGGCTGTTTTCCTCCAGGGGAAGGAGAGGGGGCTGGAAGCTAAATATTAAACAATGCAGGCAGCTTCGGGTTTATTTTGGTAAATTAATTGCGAGACTATTCTGGCTCCTCTGAGTTTCTGCATGATTAAACTGTGCTATTTGTTCCTCAAAGCTGCACATTAGCAGAAAGTGCAAGTCTATTTTAAAGCATCATCCTCAGGTTTAATGCAAGCAAACTGGGCTGAGCGAAAAGTTTACCCGAGTAATTGCAACTAAGAGTCCGCTGTAGTTGTTTTAATCATTATTTTCTATCTGATAAGTGCTTTTTAAAGAACAGACCCCGCATTTTTTTTAATCTGAAGGAAGCGAATCTGGCCGTATTTGTACCCCAACCTCGCGTCTTATCTGTATGAAATTTCAATTTATTTAAAAGCCTGGTATTTAATACACGACACGGGCCACATTCAGTTTAGACAAACCCCCTCTTGTACTTTCTCCGTAATCACGCCTAATGAAAAACGTGGGATTTTCCCATTATTAAAAAAAAAAAAAAAAAAAAAAAAAAAAAAAAAAAAAAAAAAAAGTGAAAATATAATGCATCTTCATTAGGAAAATTGACTGCTGTGCTCAAGACAGTTCTTAATTGAAAAGGCAACCTATTTTAATGGTGTGGTTGAGGAGAAGATTACATACTTTATCCAAACACAAAGACAATTAATAATGAGGAGCAGGCTGCTGCCATTAACTCTAATGTAGTTACATCAATGTCAGTGCGAGCGCTCGTACCTGAGAGGTGCTGGGGACGCCCCTCGGCCCTGCCCGGCCCGGCTCGGCCCTGCCCGGCCCGGCTCGGCCCCTCCGCGGCCGCACAGCCCCGGCCCGGCCGCCTTTGCCGTACTTTTATTATTAATTTTTTACTTGGACCCCGAGGAGCTGTGCGAGCGCGGCTCGCCCTCGCCGCTCGGCTTTAAAGGGACTTTTCAGAGCCGCCTAATTCAGGATATTTAAGCGCAGGACAATGCGGGGTGCTGGGAGCGCTTAAGCCGCAGTTTGCAAACGAATCCGAGCCCCGGAGCCCGGGGAAAAGTCCCGTCCCCCCCGCGAGTCCCCGGCGCTGCCGAGCGCCAGCGACGCCTCCACTTCGGGCTTTTATTTGCACTTTTAAATTTTTTTCTTTTTTTTTTTTTTTTAATAAAAATTCGACTTTCAGTCGCTCGACGCGCCGATCAGGTGTGTTTAAACCGAGCGTTGCGTTGGTTGCGGGTGTTTTGCCCGGTATTTTTTGGTTTTTTTGGTTTTTTTTTTGCCTTTCCCTTTCCCAGGAGGAGCGGCTGGGTGGGAGCCCCGCGGTCCTTGCGCGGCCGCGGAGCGGAGGAGGAGGGTGATGATGATGGTGATGATGGTAATGATGATGATGGTGATGAGGAGGAGGAGGGATGCTCGGAGAGTAGCGCGCCCCTCGCCCGAGTTAAACAAAGTCCTCTCCAAAGCCCCTTCCTCGGCAGCGAAGTCGGTTTGATAATTAAAAATAAAACCATGAAACCAGAGCAGCGCAGTTTCTCCCCCCCCACCACCCGCCCGATCAAATAAATAAATAAACATCCCATAACCGATCCCTCCCTCCCAAAATCGCTTCCCCCTCCCCCAGCGCCGTCCCCGCCGTAACTTTCCCGCAGATCTTTGTCCCGCACCGGGCAGAGCGCTGCCGGAGCTCGGGGGGTCCCGGCTGCGTTTATTGGGGGGCGAGGAGCGGATCGCGGGCCCGCACCCCGCACCTCCGGCCGGGGCCGCGTTTGCAGGGGGGCTCCTCCTCTCCCGTGGGTTAAATTGGGGTTTTTGGGGTGTCTGGGTGGGTGCGGGGACGATGCGGCCGGGGGGGCTCGGCCTAATCCCGGCCGGCAGGTTTGAGTCTCGGCCGGGGGAGGAGGGGGAGGAGGAGGAGGAGGAGGAGGAAGGGGAAGGTGCAGGGCGGGCGGCGGGGCCGGGGGGTGCCCAGCGGGGCCGGGGGGTGCCCGGCGGTCCCTGCCCGGCCCCGGCCCCGCCGCAGCCGCAGCGGCCGCCCCCGGCACGGACAAGGGAGGGAAGGAGGGAAGGGGGTGCGGCCCCGCAGCGGGCACGGCGGGGAACCGGAGGGCGGGACAGGGCCCGGCATCTCCCACAGACAGACAGACGGACAGACAGACAGACGGACAGACAGAGAGACGGACAGGGCAGTGCCCGGCATCTCCGACAGACAGACAGACAGACAGACAGACAGACAGGGCAGTGCCCGGCATCTCCCACAGACAGACAGATGGACGGATGGACAGAAAGGCAGACGAACAAGGCAGTGCCTGGCGTGGCTCACAGACAGACAGACAGGGCAGTGCCCAGCATCTCCCACAGACAGACAGACAGACAGACAGACAGACGGACGGACAGCGTTGTGCCCGGAATCTCCCATAGATAGACAGATGGACAGAGCAGTGCCTGGCATGGCTCACAGACAGACAGAGGGACAGGGGTGCCCAGCACCCCCTCACAGACAGACAGACAGACAGACACACAGACAGGGCTGTGCCCAGCATGGCTCACAGACAGACAGACAGACAGGGCTGTGCCAGGCAACTCCCACAGACAGACAGACAGACAGACAGATAGAGAGACGGACAGGGCAGTGCCCAGCACCCCCTCACAGACAGACAGACAGACGGACAGAGAGACAGGGCTGTGCCCAGCACCCCCTCACAGACAGACAGATAGACAGGGCTGTGCCTGGCATCTCCCACAGACAGACGGACAGACAGACAGATGGACAGGGCAGTGCCTGGCATATCCCACAGACAGACGGACAGGGCTGTGCCCAGCATGGGTCACAGACAGACAGAGTAGTGCCCAGCATCCCCTTACAGACAGACAGACAGACAGACAGACAGACAGACACACAGGGCTGTGCCCAGCATCTTCTTAAAGACGGACAAATGGATGCATCCCAGCATCCCTGCAGACAGACGGACAGACAGGCAGACGGACGGACAGGGCTCTGCCTACCATCCCCGCACAGCCAGCCACGGCAGTGCGCGGCTGCCCTCCCAGACAGACAGACAGACAGACAGACAGACACGGAGGTCGGATGGGCACAGCAATGCCAGACGGACAGACGGACAGACAGCTGTGGCCCAGCAGCCCGCACAGAACGGAGCTGCCCCGGCTGGGGCCGCCCTGGTGAGCGGAGCCGGGGGCAGCCCAGGTGGGGCCGGGCTAATCCCCAGGCAGGCAGACAGACAGACAGACAGGCAGGCAGGCAGACAGACAGACAGACAGGCAGGCGGGCGAGGGGATGCCCCGCTAAATCCCAGGCGGAGCAGGTGGAGCATGGCTAATCCCAATCCCTGGCAGTGCCAGCCGGGGCAGCGCCCGGACGGACAAACAGCCGCAGCACGGCCGGCCCGGCTCCCGCGGGCTGGGCAGGAGCCCCGGGCCCCGTGACCGTCCCGGGGCGGCATTCTCCCCCTGTGCCAGCCCAATGGACGGGATTGCCCCGCAGGGAGAGGCACTGGCATTCTCCCCCTGTGCCAGCCCAATGGACGGGATTGCCCCGCAGGGAGAGGCACTGGGATTCTCCACCTGTGCCAGCCCAATGGACGGGATTGCCCCGCAGGGAGAGGCACTGGGATTCTCCACCTGTGCCAGCCCAATGGACGGGATTGCCCCGCAGGGAGAGGCACTGGCATTCTCCACCCGTGCCAACCCATGGGATCGCCCCGCAGGGAGAGGCAGAGCAGCGGGGCTGGGCTGGCCGCGGCCTTTGGGAGCTCTCCCGACACCCGCAATCGCGGATAAAAAGAAAGTTCCTTTCTCGCTTTGCTCTCTGCCCACCCTCTGCACCTGATTTCTCGCAGGAAATCTTTCATCCCCCTGCCCTGCCTGCTCTGCCGGGGCTTTGATGGGACGGGAGGATGCGGAGAATCCCTCGGGATGGGGCTGTGGCCGCCTCCTCCCTGTCACCATCACACCCCGTGTCCTCCCCGCAGCTCCAGAGCGCCCTTAGCTGCTGATTGCAAAGGGAATTTTAACGGGAGGAGAGGAATTTCCGCGGCTTGGCGCTGTCACCTGGCTTCTCCAAAGGTTGTCCCTGCAAAGGGGACATTGGGAACGCACGGGTTTGTGGCTGGGTCTGGAAAGGAGGAATGAGAGCCAGGTGCAGCAGGGTTTTGTGTGGAATTGTGTCTGTTTGTTTGCCTGCTGTTGGCGTGGGTGAACCTGATAGCAACAGGTTGTTGAGAAGCAAAAAAATCCCTCTTTTCGTGTGCACTCACTGGGCTGAGGTCCCTCGGTGGCAGGTTTCTTGGGAAAATATGTGCTTTCTGGGTGAAATTTGGCCATTTCTCAACCGTGTCCTGTCCCCACACACTGCTGTGGCACAGGGCTCAGGAAACATTGAGGTGAGGTCCTTTGGTGGCAGTTTCTTGGGAGAAGAAATGCTTTTTGGGTGGAATTCTGGTGGTGGCAGGTTTCTTGGTAAAATAAATGCTTTATGGGTGAAATTTCACCATTCTCAGCTATGTCCCATCCCACACTGCTGTGGCACAGGGCTCAGGAAACACAGGGGTGAGGTCCTTTTGTGGCAGGTTTCTTGGGAAAATAAATGCTTTATGGGTGAAATTCTGGTGGTGGCATATTTCTTGGGAAGATAAATGTTTTCTGTGTGAAATTTGGCCATTTCTCACCCTGTCCTGTCCCCACACACTGCTGTGGCACAGGGCTCAGGAAACATTGAGGTGAGGGTGTCAGTGTCCCTCAGTGTCAGTATTTTTTTGGAAAATAAATCCTTTCTGGGTGAAATTTGGCCATTTCTCACCTTGTCCCATCACTGCACATTGCTGTGGCACAGGGCTCAGGAAACACTGAGGTGAGGTCCCTCAGTGGCAGGTTTCTTGGGAGAAGAAATGCAGGAATTCTGGTGGTGGTATGTTTCTTGGGAGAAGAAATTCTTTCTGGGTGGAATCACTGCGGTGAGGTCCCTCAGAGGCAGGTTTTTTGGGAGAAAAAAAGAAATGCTTTCTGGATGAAATTCTGGTGGTGGCATATTTCTTGGGAAGATAAATGTTTTCTGTGTGAAATTTGGCCATTTCTCAACCATGTCCTGTCCCCACACACTGCTGTGGCACAGGGCTCAGGAAACACTGGGGTGAGGTCCTTTTATGGCACGTTTCTTGGGAAAATAAATGCTTTCTGGGTGAAATTTGGCCATTTCTCACCATGTCCTGTCCCCACACTGCTGTGGCACAGGGCTCAGGAAACACTGGGGTGAGGTTCTTTTGTGGCATGTTTCTTGGGAGAAGAAATGCTTTCTGGGTGGAATTCTGGCAGTGGCAGGTTTCTTGGTAAAATGAATGCTTTCTGGGTGAAATTTGGCCATTTCTCAGTTGTGTCCTGTCCCCACACACTGAGGTGGCACAGGGCTCAGGAAACACTGGGGTGAGGTCCTTTTATGGCACGTTTCTTGGGAGAAGAAATGCTTTTTGGGTGGAATTCTGGCAGTGGCAGGTTTCTTGGTAAAATGAATGCTTTATGGGTGAAATTTCACCATTCTCAGCTATGTCCCATCCCACACTGCTGTGGCACAGGGCTCAGGAAACACAGGGGTGAGGTCCTTTTGTGGCAGGTTTCTTGGGAAAATAAATGCTTTATGGGTGAAATTCTGGTGGTGGCATATTTCTTGGGAAGATAAATGTTTTCTGTGTGAAATTTGGCCATTTCTCACCCTGTCCTGTCCCCACACACTGCTGTGGCACAGGGCTCAGGAAACATTGAGGTGAGGGTGTCAGTGTCCCTCAGTGTCAGTATTTTTTTGGAAAATAAATGCTTTCTGGGTGAAATTTGGCCATTTCTCACCTTGTCCCATCACTGCACATTGCTGTGGCACAGGGCTCAGGAAACATTGAGGTGAGGTCCCTCAGTGGCAGGTTTCCTGGGAGAAGAAATGCAGGAATTCTGGTGGTGTTATGTTTCTTGGGAGAAGAAATTCTTTCTGGGTGGAATCACTGGGGTGAGGTCCCTCAGAGGCAGGTTTTTTGGGAGAAAAAAAGAAATGCTTTCTGGATGAAACTCTGGTGGTGGCATATTTATTGGGAAGATAAATGTTTTCTGTGTGAAATTTGGCCATTTCTCACCATGTCCTCTCCCCACACACTGTTGTGGCACAGGGCTCAGGAAACACTGGGGTGAGGTCCCTCAGTGGCAGGTTTCTTGGGAAAATAAATGCTTTCTGTGCAGAATTTGGCCATTTTTCACTGTTTTCTGTCCCCACACATTGCTGTGGCACAGGGCTCAGGAAACACTGGGGTGAGGTCCTTTGGTCGCAGAATATTTTGGAAAATAAATGCTTTCTGTGTGGAATTTGGCCATTTCTCACCCTGTCCTCTTCCCACACACTGCTGTGGCACAGGGCTCAGGAAACACTGGGGTGAGGTTCTTTTGTGGCACGTTTCTTGGGAGAAGAAATGCTTTTTGGGTGGAATTCTGGTGGTGGCAGGTTTCTTGGTAAAATGAATGCTTTCTGGGTGAAATTTGGCCATTTCTCAGTTGTGTCCTGTCCCCACACACTGAGGTGGCACAGGGCTCAGGAAACACTGGGGTGAGGTCCTTTTATGGCACGTTTCTTGGGAGAAGAAATGCTTTCTGGGTGGAATTCTGGCGGTGGCAGGTTTCTTGGTAAAATGAATGCTTTCTGGGTGAAATTTGGCCATTTCTCACCCTGTCCTGTCCCCACACACTGCTGTGGCACAGCATGAGGTGATAACAGATAAAACGTGGTGATGGTTGATTTGCAGCTTGCTGTGGCAGGGATGGGTAAGGAGGGGAGGCTGCAGGTGTTCATTGGAGAGAGAGGTCCAGGGCCAAAGCTGTGGCTCATTTTCTGCTCTCTGGGATCAGTGGCTTGCGCAAAAGCAAATTTCTGGGAGAAGGGGAAGGGCTGAAACTGCTCCTTCAGCCCTGCCTGGGGCTGAGAGGAGGAGGAGGATGGGGCAGGGATGGGGCTGGCACGAGCAGGAGGATGGAGTTGGAGAGGTTCACATTCCTTCGTGGAAAGGGCTTTTGAGCAGTGGAAGGGGCTGCCCAGAGAGGTGGTGGGGACCCCATCCCTGTGGGTGCCCAAGGAAAATCTGGATGTGGCACTCAGTGCCCTGGGCTGGGGGACAGAGTGGTGACAGCCACAGGTTGGACTGGATGACCTTGGGCATCTTTTCCAACCTCAGCAATTCTGTGGTGATTTTCACTTCATCACCTCATGCTCTTATCTCCAGTGAAATGGAGGAAAGCTGCAGCTTCAGCCCCGTTTTGGTTCTTGTAGGACTTTTCAGCCCCGGCAAATTTTTCTTGCATTGTACTTTGCTTTTGGGCTACCTGTCGGATTTTGGACCTCTGCTCCGGATTTCCTACCTGTGCACGGAGCTGGGAGTAACTTCTGTAACTCCATAATCAGGATATTTGCTGTGATTTACTGCACAGAGTCCATAAATCCACGTCTGGTATCTGATGAGAAATTTGGAATAAGCTGCAGCATGTCTTTATGCAGCACAGACAGTCACAGGCTAGGTCAGCAGCTGAAGTATTTTATTGAAATGCAACTTTCCAACATTTTTTGACACGAGCGTTATCAAGAAATGCAAATTATAGCATAATAGTATAACAATATAATTGCTCAATTCCCCTTAACTCACTGCAGTTCTTTTCTGAAGGAGCACTACAAAAGGAAGGAGGTTGATTCCTTTCACATAACTAAGGACTTTTAAACCTTTTTAAAGTGCGTTTTTAATAAAATATTTTATTTTCATGCTATCCTCCTGCACTGGAGATAGTTTCAGCCTCTGTGCTCGGATTAATTGTTACAGGAGTTATTATATAAAGCCTATTAGATTAAAAAAGAACTAATATAAACACCACTGGCTGTATTTTACCCTGCCCTTGCCATTCATAAAAGCTTCCCAGTGGCTGATGGATGGATTATTATCGATGGAACACAGGACTTTTAACACTCCAGATTTTCTGTGTGCACTAAGATCACAACTCCAAGTCCATTTATTAAAGTAAATAGAAGTCCAAGGTGTTTCTCAAGCAGAAAAGTTAATTTTAAAGCCCAAGTGGGCCTTTATTTTGAGGAAAAAATTTTTCTGGGAAAAAAAATCCCATAAATATGGGGTTTTTTTTGTGACACCAAGCCTTGGCAGTTTGCATATTTTTTACTTCAAATGGGACCATTTTGTTAAATCTGTGAATTACTCAAAATCTGAAAGGAAAAAATCAGTCTGGAATGGAGGTGGCAAAATGGTTTTGAGAAATGCAGTTTGAGAAATGCAGTTGGACACCTTAGGAAAATGTGGACAAGGACATTATGGATTGGGGAAAAAAACTTGACCAATAATCAGGGATTTATGGCAGAACCAGTAAGAGAAGGTCAAGTTGAATGATGAAACTCTAGTTATTAATCTATATACTGTGAAACACTTCAATTGTCATTAATTGTTAATTTAATCTGGCATTGGAACTTCCTGCCAGTACTAATGGATGGATTCTCACCACACCTGATGACACAGGGGTGTTTTCTCTCCAGTTTTCAGGAAAGGAGCTTCCCATTAAGTAAAGGTCAAGCAAAGAGCTTGTGGGAGGACTGGTCTGGTTCCTCCATCCCTTTCTCAGCCTTCAAAATCCAATGAAGGAACACCCACAGCATCTTCCAGGGGAGGAATTTCTAATGACACTTCCACAGACCTGGACAAAACATGATTTTTAGGTGTTTTAGAGCCAAATGGGCAGCTCCACATGATGTCCCAGAGTGCTAAACTTCGCTCAGGTTTAACCAAAGGATGTGTAAAATCTCACGTGGAGCACATCTGAGGCAGATCATAGAGTGCAAAGGTGCTGGAGCCCTGGATTCTGAGAATTTCAGACTTTCTGTCCCTCAAGAGAACACTGCATTTGACCTGAGGCTGTAGAAAGTCTTCAAAAATTAATTAATAGCCCTAAAATTACAGGTGTTTAGTTTAAATAGAAGTGTGTAATGCCACAAGGTGGAAAACTTAGAGTTTAAGGTTTTGGAATTTAGCAATAAATTTAAGGCAAGATGGAAGTTTTAAGGAAGTTTCCATCCTTAAAGCAATGGAAGCTTTAAGAGGAATATACATAAGGCAAGAAGGAAGTTTTACTGTAGCAATACATATAAGGCAAGAATGACTAATTATTTCCTTCACCTTCTTCTTCACAGGTTTGGGCAGTGTTATGTAATTAGACAGAAAAGTCCTCGTTGCAGAACATGAATAATTAGTTAGTAGGTTAAAAGTAAAAATGATTGAAATGTCATTTATTAATTAGATATTTTAGCCTTAAAAGACTTTGTAGAGAAAAATAGCTCACTCAAATGTATTTATTCCAAAAGCCAGCCTCAGAAACATTGCCAGGAGCTGCTTTTTAAAGCATTTTGGGGTTTTTGGGGCTGTCCTATGCAGGGCCAGGATTTGAACAGAATGATCCTTGTGGGTCCTTTCCATCTCAGGATATTCCATGAGTCTGTGGTGAGCCCAGATTTTGAGGGAGCTCTGCCCCACATCCAGACCATGCAGCTTCATTTGGCCTAATTTGGCCTTAATTAAGACTTCCCTATGAACCAAACTGCAGATTCACACCCTGGAAACTTTTCACTTTGCAAAAGGTGGAGGAATATTGAGGGACCTGCCCAGGTTTGTTCCTTAGGGTAGCTGGGCATCCTCCTGCCTTGGGATCCAGCACACAGGATCTCTTGGGTTATAGGAATTATACGAATTTAGGATCTCTTGGGTTCTATGAATTAAGAGCCTTGTGCACTTTCTCCTTTCACTGAAATGTTTTAATTTTCCATCTGTGCACTAAAATCATCAATGTCCCTGTGAGAAAGTGGAAAAGGGCCTGGCTGCTGGTTTCTCAGGGAAAATGGCAGCAGTGGCTGTGGAAGTGGCACTGGCTGTGCCTTCCTCTCAGAGGAAGTTTTTGCCCCTGCGTGTGGCTTGGTGAGACCAGATCCCAAATTTGTTAATACCGACCCAGATTTCACAACATGGGTCACACAATTCCAGCTGTTTGTCCCAAAGGAATGCTTATAAATCAATGAAATTTCAGTTGGCATTTTAATTATTCTGCTTTTCCTCACTCTTGTGGTAAAAGCAGCTTTTATACTTCCCTTTCCTTTTAAAAAATATTTTTATATATATATTTTTTTAAATTATTTTTTTCCCCTTTAAGGCAGCAAACCCTCCCTACTGAACCCTTATAGAGAACTTAAACCACCTGGGAACAATTCTCACTTACAAAATCCTCCCCATGTGATGCCCCTGTGTGATCACCTGGCTGACAGCTGGGATTTCCCTTTTCTGGGCACAACTTTCAGCCTGAACTTCCTCACAGAGTCTTGTTTGGATCTTTCTTAGAAATCTCATCCAGTACCAACGCATTCATCTTCTCTAGACCTGAAATTCCGATTTTTTTTCTCCTCTGCACTTGCAGAAGGGGCTTGTCTGGCTGCTGGAAAGGTCGGTGCATTAATCCTAAATCCTTTGGTGGGGTTTACAGCACCATGCACATGGAGCTGGGGGGAAAATGTGTTTTTCCTTTTGGTGACTGAAGCAGAAAACTGTCAGGATAAAAGTGGACTATACAGAGCTGAAAACAGATTTTTTTTCTTTTCCTCCCAGATTTTACAGGTAATCTAAAACCCCTTGGAAATGTGATTTTGAATCAGTCACAGACATTGTGCTTAGCTGACATGAAGTATTTTATTTTTAGGCTATTCAACTAGTTTAAAATATATATTTAGGGTTTTTTTTGGTAGAAAACTGCTGTTTTAAAATAATAATTCTAAAAAGTTAATTTAGAAGAAGTAAAAAACCAACAAGATAACTAGAAAACCACACACACAAACTGTGGGCATTTTTGAAAGTAAGCCTTCCTTAAAAGAACATCCAAAGGAATGAAGACTTTCTTATTCCCCATATTTCCCCCATACTCACAAATAGTTTTGAGTGGCATAACACTCAAATTTTCAGTGAACCTGCCCTCTATCAAGAAACAAAATAATAGCTTAGTTCTCCCCACCTGCTGTGACATTCCTTAATTCCTTAATTGCTTTAATATTAGTAGGTTTGGGGTGTGTTTATACTAAATTTTTTTTAAAAAATGTGGAATATTGAGCAAGTCTGATTGTTTCATTGGTGGGGAGTGGGTCAAAGAGCTGTGGGAGCAGGTGTGAGTAAAACTCATCCAGCAGCATCCCTGAAACCAGCACCACCTGCAGCTGTGCAGGGAAGGAGGGATTTACCTTCCTCAATGTAAAGATTTTTTTGGGAAAAAAATTATTTTGATTAACTAAATATTCATAGCAACGCCTGTGTTAAACATCAGGCAGGTTTTTGCTAAAGTAGCATCCTGATGCTCATCCTTAAATCCACGGGTCCATCCCTTTGGGTCATCCTTCTGAGATGTGGAAAATTCAGAAATTCAGAAGTGCGCTCGTTTGATGGCAGCAGAAAGGGGGGAAGCACGGGCAAGTGGAGGCTGCCAGCAGTGAAAAGCTGGGTTAAAAATCAAGGTTTGGGAGGGACATGCACATCCCCTCAAAGGCAAACCTAACTGAGACAAGGGCAGAGCAACCCAGACAGTCCCTGGGCCCTTTTCCCACGTGGCAAAGCCAGGGGTGACCCAGATGTGATCCATGGTGCTGCTCTACTTGCCAGGGAGGCAGATGCTGCGGCTGCTGCTGCTGCTGCTGCTGCTGCTTGGAAAACCCTTGGCCAAGCCTGAGCTGGGCTCCTGTGATTGCTGTCCAAGGAGTGTGGTGGGCTGG
This sequence comes from Melospiza georgiana, assembly GCF_028018845.1. Taxonomy (NCBI): domain Eukaryota; kingdom Metazoa; phylum Chordata; class Aves; order Passeriformes; family Passerellidae; genus Melospiza; species Melospiza georgiana. The sequence continues at coordinate 60,317,362 of NC_080435.1, read as the reverse complement.
GACCACTGGGGTCCCAGTGCCCACCATCATCTCTCCCCCTCCTGATAAGTTAAAGCAATAAAAACAAAAATAAAACCATCAAATACAAATTTTATGCCTCCCCTTGTTGTAATTAAACATCCTAAAAGCATAATAAAAAACATTATGATAGAATTAAAAATGCTGCAAAATTTTAGAGCCACCCTCTGCAAACCCCAAACTTCTGTGCTTGTTCCTCTGGTGGCTGAAACAAATCATGAATGTTGAGATGAAACAAATATTTTCTTTCTGATGGCAGCAGTTAGGACATGAGTAATGATGTTAATTAATCAGTTAATATAATAAACTCACCCTCAGGTTGGCTCTAATGGGTGAGGGAGAGCCCCTGCACATCACACTCCACTCAGTGGGGCCACACTGAGAATATTTCCAGTGTTTTAAACTGCTGGAAAATGCTTTCAGAACAGCCTGACCTTGTGCATCCTTAACCAGAACTCTCTGGTTTCAGCTCATGTGGAGGGACTTTTTTGGCACTGTTGGGATTCTGGATGAGATCTGGCAACACAAAGTTGGGTTTGAGTGTAAATTTGACAACTCTTTCAAAGCAAATCTCTGGCTCTGTTTGGAAGGGGGTTGTGCTTGGCACACCAGGTTTAATTTTGCAGCAGCACAATTTGAGGAGTACACAGCCAGGACAGGTGGACGAGGCTCCACAACTGCTCTTCCATCACCTCCCATGTTATTCTTCCAGCTGTGGAGAGCTCAGCTGCTCCTGTGGCTGACACACATGGCCTTGCTCAGCCCTGGTTTTATTTTTAAGCTGAGTTTTACTTGCTGGGTGCTTGAAGAAAGGAAACGAAAGGGAAATAAGCACGAACTTTGCTTGTGAGCAAGACAAGCTTAATTCCACTTAAAACCTTTTCCAAGACAGAATTGAAACTAGAGCACAACATAAGGGGAAATTACTGTGTGGTATTTTCAGAGTCCTCCGTGGCAGGAAGGAAATGATGAATCTGACTCCATGTTCTTAGAAGGCTAATTTATTATTTTATGTTACTATATTATATTAAAGAATGCTATACTAAACTATACTAAAGAATAGAGAAAGGATACAGACAGAAGGCTTAACAGGATACTAATGAAAATCTCATGACCTCTCCAGAGTCCCAACACAGCTGGACCATGACTGGTCATTAAGTCAAAACAATTCATACGTTGGATAAACAATCTCCAACCACATTCCAAAGCAGCAAAACGCAGGAGAAGCAATCAGGTAATTATTGTTTTCATTTTTCTCTGAGGCTTCCCAGCTTCCTAGGAGAAGAAATTCTGGTGAAGGGATTTTTCAGAAAATATGATGGTGAAATTACTGCACTCATTGGATTTGCTGTTGTTGGGCTGCTACCTGCACACTCAGCCCAGCAGCTTCCTAAGCAATCAAATGTTGCCCAATTTTTAACAAACCCAGGATCCTTCTCTGTCATTATTTCTGCTGGGTTTGGTCATTGCTCAGCTCTTACTGTGCCTTTTGAAGTGCTGAACTTGTGGAAATGGCCAGTGTTGAACCTGACTTGTTTCCTATCTCCATGCTGTAGACTAAGAGAGAAAAGTGAAGGAGAATAAAACTCCAGCTGGCTTAGGAGTACTTGGAGTCTTTAAATGGAAGGAAGTGGTGAAAATTCCACTGTTTTCACCTGGAAGAAGTGCACAGGTAGCTGTAAGAGAAAGCAGTGAGTGCTCCTTGTCAGGCTGATTTCTTTGGTCTTCTCCCTGGGCTGTGACTTTTTTTGTGGGGTCTCCTAAGCTATGCTGGGCTGAGAAACTGCCTGGATTTATGGTTTATTACACCAACACCCCTCTAGGTTCTGTTTGTGTGGTAGATTTCAGTACCTCATACCCCTGGTTAGTGAGGCAAAACCATGAAGAACGGGAGCTGTGGCCTGGAGGGGGAATGTTGCACATATTTATTTATGATCAGATGTGGGATGGGAGTATTACATTTAAAAGGAAATGGTTTGTGCTTTTAATAAGGCTCCTCACTCTCAGCTATTCTGATCTAACTCCTGCATTACCCACTGCTTTTTCCTCACACTGTTGTGGCTTTATGGTCTGCTGGCTCACAGACATGCATCTTCTTCATTACTTAAAAAACCTGATTGCTTCACAGCAATCTTTCTGCAGATACAAAGTGAATGTTATTTCCATTTGCTTTTAAATTCCTATATATAGAATACAAAAGCATTGCTGCTATTAATTTAATATGGAGAACCTCTTAAAATGGCCCAAGCATCATCTGTTTTATTAGTGCCTGCTTGATAAAGCTTCCACATCCTACAGTTAGTTTGCTTCTGAGGATAAGACTTCACAATATGCACTGAGATTTTGATAAAATCTCATCAAAGCCTGCTAAAAGATCCTTATCTATTTTGATTGGCTTGATTACATTGATTAATGAAACACTGGAGGATTTTATGTGATGGGATTAAATAATGCAATTAGTTTTAATAATTTTTTCTAAAAAATAGAATTAGGTGGGAACAAAAGGGAAAAAAGAGAGCAATGTTCTGTGTTCATGATAAGTTGTAATTCTTTGCTTTACCCCTTGGAACAGTGGCATTGCACAGACCTCAGATGCAGGAGGAAATACAAATGAAGAGGTTAAAACTGGGGTGAATCTGAACTCACCAGGTTTTTACAGACTGGCTCTTGTGCCAGTGTTAGGGAGGAGTTGTGGGCACCCTGAAGGTGTTGTTTTCCTGCATTGGCCTCCTCCTTGTTCACCTCTGGCTGTTTACAGGAGAAATGGGGCTCTGGATGAGAAGAAAACATGTATAATTTTAGTGGGTTAGGAATATTCAGGAACTCACAGCAAAATTCCAAAGTTCTGTGTAGAGGATCCACAAGGGAGCTGGAGAGGGACTTTGGGAAAGGGTGTGGAGTGACAGGACAGAGGGATGGCTTCACACTGCCAGAGGGCAGGGATGGATGGGATATTGTGGGATATTGGGAAGGAATTCTTCCCTCTGAGGGTGCTGAGGCCCTGGCACAGGTGCCCACAGGCCTGGACACCTGGAAGTGTCCAAGGCCAAGTTGGACAGGGCTTGGAGCAGCCTGGGATGGTGGAAGGTGTCCCTGCCCATGGGAGGGGTTGGAATAGGGTAATCCTAAAGGTGCATTCCATGATTCTGTGAGGGTCGATGGTATCTCCTCAGCCACACCAGTGCTTGCACAGACACACTTTGTTAGCAAGACAGGGTGGAACAGTTCAGCCCCGAGCTGAACAGCCAGCCCTTAATTCCCAGTGCAAGGAATGGGGAGAGGAAGTGACAATTTAGGAAATGTCCTCATCATGTCCTGTCTGAGGACAGAGCCCATCTCCTCTGCCTTCACTGGAGGTGCTGGAGGTCTGATTTCCTTATCACTGTCTGGAACTTAAATGTTGTTGAAGGTGTTTGGGGTATAGAATTTCATAATGTTTTAGGTTAGAAGAGATCTAACCTAAGATCTTCAAGTCCAACCAGCACTGCCAAGGCCGCCACTGACCCCTGTCCCCAGGTGCCACATGCACTCCTCTTTCATAAATCCCTCCAGGGATGGGGACTCCACCACTAGCCTGGGCAGCTGTTCCAATGCCAGATCACCCTTTTAGTGATGAATTTTTTTCTAATAACCACCTGGCTCCACCCTCCTGTCAGGAGCTGTGCAGAGCCACAAGGGCCCCCCTGAGCCTCCTTTGCTCCAGGCTGAGCCCCTGCCCAGCTCCCTCAGCCTCTCCTGGTGCTCCAGACCCTTCCCCAGCTCCTTTCCCTTCTCTGGACACGCTCCAGCCCCTCAATGTCCTTCTGTGAGTGTCCCAAAACTGCCCCCAGGGCTGGAGGTGTCCCAGCAGTGCCAGCACAGGGGACAATCCCTGCTCTGCTCCCTCTGGCCACGCTGCTGCTGACACGAGCCAGGACAACCCCAGACATCAGCACAGGAGGTGTAATCAGGGCTCCCCTTCCTTTGTTCCTCATTTCCCTGGCTCTACAACAGCTGGGATGATGTTTGCCTGATATTTAAAGGGTTCAGAGTTGTCAAACTGCCTTTTGTGATCCATCCTGGAGGTCTCGTGGGGCACTGGGAGCACAAATGCAGAGTGTCATTGCTGGGGTTTGAGGTCTTCCTGGCGTTTCCCACACCTAGAATATCAATCCTAATTGCCATTTATTTTTCTTCTCATCTAGCTGTATCTCTATATCTTGTTTACTGTCACTCTGCACTAAGCTGTTACTTCAAAGCATTTGCCTTGAATAATCACAATCAGTAAACTGCATAACAGCTTTGTTAAATACACTGCCTCTTCCCTCACAGTGTCATTCCTGGGAAGAAAAGACAAGCAGGAGCTGTGCATGTTGAATCCAGATCTGATTTCAGAGATAGCAGGCAGCTAAATTGTGCACACTCTTGGGCTAAGGGAAATTTGGGACTGCATTTTTGTATTTGGGATGGCCTTTGTTCAGAAGCAAGTCCTGAGTGAATCAGTGCCTGAATTCTGGCACCAGGAGATACATAAATACCTCACAATCCCTAAATAGGGGGGTGAAAATGATGTGGAATTCCTTTTCATAAGCAAAAGTTCTCTCAGCATGTGAAAAATTTGCTCTGTGCTGCAAAACCCACCACTTGCAGACTGCTAGAACAGGCTGAGGACAGACTCTGCAAGTGTCATCATTTTAGGGCTGTCAGTGAAGAAAGATATTCATCCCCTGAGGCTCTGTCACAGAGCAAATATATTAACTAGCAAAAATAAATCATATTCTTTCTAATAAAATATTCAATTGCTTGTTTGTTCTAACAAATACAAGAAATGGAGATTTAATCAAGGAAAACAAGACTTTCCATCAGACCACAAGGTATTCTTTGGCTAGAAGTCTGCTAATATGCTTGAATAATTCTGGTAATAGTAAAACTGAGCCATCCAGAGAGGGCAGCTCTTATGCTGATTTAGAGTCACAGCATTTGGGGAGACAAAGAAATAACCAAATTAGCTCCTCAAAATTATAATTTATGAAAGTTTTTGCTAGTGTCTCATCTTGGAGCCCAATAGAGACACGTTTCAGGTTTCTGCTCTGTTTATTTGTTTGGAAAAGCAGACACGGTAATAAACTGGTCAGTAATCAAAGCAGAGAGAGGACTCAACCTGGCTGGGAGTTCTCCTAGTGATTGCTGTCTAGGAGAGCAATTTCCCTCCTTCCACGTATCAGTGCTTCACATTTTCCCCATCTCACAGAATCCCTTTCATCCAGGCAGACCAGCACGGACTCCCAGACTGAATATTGGCACACAAATTCCCTGTGTCTTTGCCCCCCCAAACCCCAATCCCCCACACCTTCCCCCTGCCAAAGCCAGCATTGTGCCACCCCCTTGCTCAAACAGACTGGAAAGCCTCCACTGAAGTTTTCATGAATAACACTGCAATGTTTTGGAACCAATCCAGAGCCAGTTTGAAGATAATAGGAACACTGAGTACTAAATAACACACTGACAGAAGACATGACACCATGCTGGCAGAAGACATGTGTGCATGACTTTTAGAGTAACCAGGGCACTCATGGCTTGGGAGTCAGGGAATAGCAAAGGAAACTTTTGGAAAAAATGGCCACATTTTTATATCTTGTGATTTTAGCTGGAGAAGATCATGTGAGGAGAGAGCTGGTGTCCTTTGCAAAAAGCCTCTGTGCAGAAGCTGGAGCTGAGTCTCCCAGTTATTTGATATTCAGAAGTTGCATGGAGATTCTTGGTGCAGATATTGACAGGAAATTCTAAAAGGATCAGCTCTGAAAAATAAAAATGATGGATGGTGTATAAAGGCAACTGATAGGCTTCATAATCATCACATGATGGAAAAAGAACCTGACCATCTCCATCTCTTCAAGTTATCCAGAATGTCTGATTTTCCCCTATTTGCTAGTCTTTGATCTATAGTCCATGGGATTCTGCTTGTCCCATTTCATAGCCAGAGAATATCCAAGCCATCTTCAATGTGTTAGCTCAACCATAATGTCAAGTTAAAATAATTGTCCTGGAGGGTAGAAGAAAAAAAAAAAAGACTTATCCATAGTGTTTTCTGGAATCTCTGTCTCAACTCAGAAGCCCTCAAGAGGAGCACAAGCCTTTAGAGCAAGCCCTTCCCAAAGCTGATGTATTTTAGGTACTTTCAGACTCAGGAGTTCAGCTGGAGGCAGTGGCAGGTCTGAGACTTGAGGTCATGTTCTTGAATCATGGCCTGGTCAGTGATTGCTTCATATTGTGTCTTCGTATTGTGTCTTCATAGGTAGGAGTTAAACAAGAGGGGGAAAAAAGGAAAAATATCTCAAATTTGTGGATTGTCAGTTCTGCTGTAGGAAAAACCCTAAGGCTGTGGCCAGGCTTGAATCTGGGCCTTGCCCAAATACTCGGATGGATCTGGAAGGCTTTTTTCATTGCTAGGCCCAGACTAAACCAAGGGAAGGGCCTTATTTTAAAACATCCCCAACTCCCAAACTCTGCATGCTGCCCTAGGAGAGGTGCTTTGTGATGTCTGTGGTGCCAGTTGGGCTGTGATGGGTGGGCCATGAGGAAGGATTGTGTCCCACTGGTGTCCCTTCAATGACACTGACGGTGAGGGGGCCGAGGAGGGAGGACACTTCACCGTGGCATGGAGCTGCTTTATCTTTTATTGCTTGTACAGGATCAAGCACTTTCACTCCAACAGGAGATTATTTCTGTTTGAAGCCTTAACCATGCACTGTAACACTTAGATACAAAAAGGGCATGGAAGGCAAAGCATGGAGGAATTAAATTATATATTATATATGCGTGCAACCGAACGAACCTTGCGTGAGCCCCGTGTTAGCTGTGAGTATCTGTTCCACTTCATGAAAGCCCTTTCCTCTATTTATCACTATTTTCTAGTGATATCAGTGGGTGTTTGTGCACACTGTCTGGAAGAGGACTGAATTCTGCAGCGTTTTTTCAGGCAAAACCCCCAGTCAGCAGCAAAGGCTCTGATGACAGTCAGGAAAACGTCTCTATTCACAAGCACTCTTTACAGGTGATTGCTTATGTATTAGAGATGCAAATGAGGGTTTTGTTTCAAATGAGGTAAATCTAAGATTAAACTCCCATCGAAGAGTAAATGTTCCCTTTACCTTTCATGTGTAGTAGCTTGAAAGAGCCTACACAACAATAAATTGCATTACAGAAGCTCCCACTGACACGACCATATGTTAGCAGTCTCTGTTTTGAAGGGTTACAGCTCAGTTGTAGGAATTTGCTGTGGACTGAAATTTGGCAGTCTCTGCTGGGTAGTTAGGTTTTAAAACAGAGCTACAAATACATCCCAGTTCCTCACTTGTCATCCCAAAAAGGGCAGAGTAGGAAAGAGCAAAGCAGGTTGAATTTGAGTTTGGCACTTACACAACTAAGAGAGATGTGACAAAATGAAACTGTGTGTTTTTGGTAACACCCACTCTGAGCACCTCTGCCCTCCAGGAAGATGGTAAAAAATGAGCTGTAAACCACAAGGAAAGCAAGAATTGCCTTCTGGCACTGCAGCCCCAGCAGGCTGCAGCTCCTGAGGCTGTGGGAAGACGATGACCTGTGGTATTTGGGAACATGATCAGCTTGCAATGAGAGCCACGTGAAAAAGGGGAGGTGAAAAGATGAAGGCTCAAAGTTGAGGAGCAGACAGTTGTTGCTTGATGTTGGCTTTCATTCCCTAAGTCCTCAGTCATGCTGCCTTCCCATTCTCAGTTCTTGGCTGAGAGGAAAATGGACAGACGTCCCATCAGCAGCAACTCCTGTTGGATGTCCATGGGGGAGGAAAGAATGGGGTAGAAGCTTGTAATCAAACTGCTTAAAGAGAGAGAGGAGCAAGGAACATCAACTTCTCTCTTTACTGCATTTATGTTCATTAGGGGTTTTAGTGACTTTTTGGGTGACTGGGCCATTGCTGATTTGAGATCAGGGAAGCTGAGCCCCTTCACGGGACAGGATGAATATTCAGAACTGCACAGCGGGAATCTGTGGCCTCTTTTAGCCTAGCTGGATGTACTCATGAAATCATGGAAGATGGGGCTTGAAGGGAAGTCAGGGAGTGCCTGTTCCACCCTACTTAGAGATCATAGAATCCTAGAAGGTTTGAGTTGGAAGGGACATTAAAGACCATCTAATTCCCTTGCCATGGAGTGCCTTCCACCATCCCAGATTGCTCCAAGCCCTGTCCAGCCTGGTCTTGGACACTGCCGGGGATCCAGGGGCAGCCACAGCTTCTCTGGGCATCCTGTGCCAGGGCCTCACCACTCTCATAGGGAAGAATTCCTTCCCAATATTCCCCCCCTTCCAGGGAAGAATTCCTTCCTGATATCCCATCTGAACTTACTCTTTGTCAGTTTAAAGCCACTCCTCTTTGTCCTATAAATCGGTTTTGATTTTAGTCGGTGTTCTGGCAGGTATGAGTGAATATCTGGCAGGAAGGCTTCTTTCTTGACAACCTTGAATATATAATTTATCTTGGTCTTGTTACTGCTTTTGGTGCAGAAAATCTGATTACTTCGTGTCATTTGGATATTCCTAGCTGGAAGGTTTTAAAAACGTCACAAACCTTTAGGCATGTGACCAAAGCAGCAAATTTTGTACACATGGAGTCCCAGTAGACCCCTTCAAACAAAGAACTGGAGAAAAAGGTCTGTAAAATGTGTTTCAGGCTCTGGATAGGCTGATTTATCCTGTGGATGTGCTCCTTCCTGCCTTCTCAGAGAGTCTCTTGTGTGTCCTGCTTGGACAACTAAAACTGGGTAGGATGGGTCAAAGCGTGAGCAAATTCTCTGAATCCGTCTGGGAAGGCTGTACAGAGACATGAGCTGAAACTTTTGTGGCTGCCTTTACCAGAAACCCTGCTTTCCTCTGCTGAGCAGTCTCCTGAGTTGCTTTGCAGGGACGTTCTAACATGTTGTATGAAAAGTAAAGAAATCAAATAGCAAGTGCTCCACTTGGCCAAAAGGTCAAAGTCTCGGCGATTAAAACGCTTTGTTATTTTAAGATCAGGGAATGTCACATAACCATTATATATAAATGGCAAAGCTCCTGTGTGTGCTGACTGCTGAAGAGGCTTCCTCACCCTGTCCTTGGGGGTGCCAGATGAATCCTTTTTCCTGAAGCAGTTCCCACATCCTACAAATAGTCCTGCATGGATGGCAGGCAAAGCAACCTGTACAGCCAGAGAAACTCAATTCACTTTGTAGAATCCCAGAATGGTTTGGGCTGGAAAGGACCCTAAAGACCATCCAGTTCCAACCCCCTGCCCTGGGCAGGGACATCAGCCATAGCTTCCCTTTCTCAATTCTATGTGTGCAGTGCTGTAATTCTTGCACCTCTGTTCCTATAGTGTTCGGTGCTGTTTTATTGCCTCGTTCCCTCTAAGTTAAAAGTAACAAAATTGACATAAAATATATGGACTTTATAATGGAAATTTTTGTTCTGGAAATGCCCCACTCCTTTCAGGTGGATGGGGCCATGCAGCTGTTGTGCTTTAGGAGTGGTACTCCCCAATTCAGTGCCCCCACCCTCCAAAACACACCCTGCTCTCTCCTGCTCCCCTGTTTTCCCTCCCTCTCTCCACTGTGGTGGGATGAGGAGGAGAATTGGAGGCACAAAAACAAAAATCATGGGTTGAGGTAAGAGCAATTTCCTGGAAGCAGCAATGAGATAAGGAAACAAGCATTAACAGCAACAATATTAATGAGAGAGGGCGCAAGAAAAGACACAATTCACACAGAAACCCCTCTGACAAGAAACAATACTGGGCAGTTCCCTCTGCCATGAGAGAACCTGTTCTCCTTGGAAGAGAATCCCTTTCTCCTGGCCCCATCAATGAGTGAGGTGGTACAGAATAACCTCTGGATCTTGGCCATGCCCCTCCTGTCTACTGCCCAAAATTAACACTGTCCTGGCCAGAACCAGGACAACAGCAAACCCAAGAGTGGCTTTGCCTGGATTTTGACTGGACTTTGCAGATCTGCTGAGCAGGGACTGAAATGCCTCTGACCCACACAGTGCTGGGATACAGCTGTGAGACATAAATAAATGCCCACAGAAAGCTGGGATGATATACTTAGCTTCTGCTTCTATCTTTCCACATCAGGGAAATAATAGGATGGGGTGTCAGTGGATTAATGAAGTATTTATTTTATTTGACAGTTTGCAAATATTGTTACACAAGTGGATCGTGCTGCTTTGGACTTTAGGTGGTGTTAGATTTGGCTTTAAATGATGAAGTCCAGGACACTGATGGATGAGAATGAGAAAAGGTCAGGAAGGTCATCTACAGTTAAAATAAATACCTTGAAGTTCAGATAATTCATAATCCTGGCCCGCAAATCCTGCCTGTTATAGCAATGTATTTAACAATAATACTGACCTGAAATAAACTCTTTGAATTAACTGCTTTTTTTCAAGTGTGTCAGACAGAGCTGGAAATTCAGGGAGGATGAGGTCTGAGGTCCCACAAAACAGTCTCTCTCTGTTGGCATCCCCTAACACACCCTGGGATGTCTTCTTTTAATGATAAAATGCTTCTTTTTCAATTCTACATGCATTTCTTCTCCAATGGATTCTTGAAATTGAACTTAATCTTCTGCTGTGAAGAAGATATCAGAAGGGTCAAAGGAAAGAAGAGAAAAATTATATTTTCACATGCATTTTTTTAATTTAATGTGAATAAACACGTACAAAGCTTTATAGCCTGGCCAGAATAGAGCTGTGGGGAGATGCTGAACTCTCCTCCTTTCCCTCTGCATTCCCATCCCACGCTTTATTTTCCCCTCTGCTTAGGGGGAAGAGATGCAAAAAGAGCAATTTGTCCTCTGCATGCTGTTTTGAGAGTTGAGGGAGTGTCTTGACTCGCTCACAAAATGATGAATTATAGATTCATTGAGCAATAGGGCTGGAAGATACCTCGGAGACCTCCAGTGCTGGAAATTGCAGCGTCTCACCAGATAATCTGTTCCAGCGTGTCACCATCCATCTGTTAAGCAGAGGATCACAGCATCAGCTTTTGCCTTGGGCCTTCAGTGTTGGGCAGGCCAGGACTGCTCTCTGCTGAGCAGGAGATTGGTGAACCTGCTTTGCTCCTTGCACACAGATTATTTGTATTTTTGGCACTCGCGCAGGGCAGAGGCTGCTGGCCAGACCCTTGGTATTCACAGCTGACATAAAGAGAGCACAGAAAGTGTATCAGAGAGCCTTCTTCTTCCTCTTCCTCCTCGTGACGGGGCTCAGGGGATGTGGGTGGGATGTTTCAGTGTGAGGAGGAGCAGTGAGGGAGCTGGGCAGGGGCTCAGCCTGGAGCAAAGGAGGCTCAGGGGGCACCTTGTGTCTCTGCACAATTCCCTGACAGGAGGGGAGAGCCAGGGGGGATCAGGCTCTGCTCCCATGGAGCAGGGACAGGAGGAGAGGAAACAGCCACAAATTGTGCCAGGGGAGATTTAGATGGGATATGAAGGAAAATTTCTTTATCAAAAGGGTTATCAGCCCAGTTTGTTCACCTCTGCGTGGTTATGCCAGTATTTTTCAGATTGCCAGCCCAGGACGGTGGTGGAGCCCCCATCCCTGGAGGGATTTAGGAGCCCTGTGGATGTGGCACTTGGGGACATGAGTGAGTGTTGGCCTTGGCAGTGCTGGTTCAGCAGATAGACCCAATGACCTGGGAGGTGTTTCCAGCCTAAATGATTCCTTGATTCCATTGTCCTTGTCCTTGGTGTCTGAGGTGATGCTGCATGTGGAGACAGGCAGGGAACTCCTGTCCCCGGTGCTGTGTCACCTGGTGGGGAAGGAGCTGCACCTGGGTTTGGGTCACCTGGAAGGCTGTGGCTCCTTCTGTGGTTTGTGCTCCTTCTTCTCTGGCTGTACCTCATCACCAGGTCCAAAGGAACACGGATTCCCACATTTCCACCTGCTTTATCTAGAGAAAATGTATTTGCGCCAGCCTGCCCGCCATGGCAGCTCCACAACGAGCTTAGGGCTCTGCAAAGAAAAGGCTTCTCCAGAAAAAGAGAATTTACTTTTCCTTATTGCCTTCTATCCCAATGCACAGCATTATTCCAGCACAGAGCATGTGGGACTCACCCCAGCTGCCTCCTCCCCGTGCAGATTGTGCACTATTTATACATTACACACACATGCTATTTAACGTACTTTTCTTTTTTTTTTTTTTTTAAGAGCAGCCAAAGAATCTTTTGCTAACTCAAATCTTATTTTCACATGTGGCTTTGTATAATGAATTTTTCAAAGATTTCCACACCTACTCTAAGTGAAATTATATCTTGAGGAAAGTATAGCTTGATTGTTTATTCTGAACCATGTTGAAGCTCCTGCCTTTCCTGTTCTAATCTAAATTGCTCTTTTGAATGTGTTTTATATTAGAATTTGGAAACAGATACAGTTCTTTTATTTTTATTTGTTCTCTTTTTTTTTCAATTATTTTTTTTCTTACACACAAGCTTGAATGCACATATATTATTATGGCTGTCTTTTTGCCATTTACAAAGGAAATATACACTCTGACAATATCGCGTGCACCAAATCAATGAAATATCCTGTGTTTTCTATTCATTAAGCCCCTAAAGCACTATGTGCAAATTCCCTCACTTTAATTACACACCTCAGGGATGTGCAGGCCAAAAAGGAGGCAGTCAGACAAAAAAGCCTGGTCTCTGCCAAAAGGAAAAAAAAAAAAAATTACTGGTAAACATTTATTTTCAGCGGGGAAATCTGCTATTAATTCATATAGTGACTTTCCCCAGCTGAAATAATGAGGAAAGCCAAGTGAACCAAATGTTCACAGTGAGCAAACATGAACAGTAGGAAGTCAGCCCATCTTGTATTTACATGTTTATTCCATCAGCCTTTGAAGAACGTTTTCACAATTTATTTTCTTTTTTTTTTTTTTTGGTGTGTGTGTGTTGAGTGTCAACGTTTACTCACACTCCTGAGAGGGTGGTGGGGGACCCATTAACACTGAAACAACTGGATCTCAAAAAGGTGCCCGGATTCAGCCTGTCCCATCTGGAAGTGGGGGTTAAAATTGTGGTGTAACAGAATAATAGAATGGTTTGGCTTGGAAGGAGCATTAAGACCCACCTTGTTTCAACACCCTGCCGTGGGCAGGGACACCTTCCACTATCCCAGGTTGTCCAGCCTGGCCTTGGACACTGCCAGGGATGGGGCAGCCTCTCTGGGCACCTGTGCCAGGGCCTCAGCACCCTCACAGGGAAGGATTTCTTACCAAAATCCCATCCATCCCTGCCCTCTGGCAATATGAAACCATTCCCCCTCTCCTGTCACTCCGTGCTCTTGCCCAAAGTCTCTCTCCAGCTCTGTTGTGGCCCATTTGGGTACTGGGAGGGGACTCTCAGGCCTTCATCTTCTGCTGAAATACAGAAATCTGAATGTGCCCATCTGGGCTGCAGGAATATTTGGTCACACACCAGGCTGGAGGCTTCTGGAGCTGCTGGAGTTACAGCACTTCTCCCCTTACGTATTGAAAACGCTCATGCCTCCTAATGTATTCCCTCTCCCTGCTGTGAAGGCACTCCAGCAACCTTTACTTGGTTCCTTGGTTGGTAAAAGACTAAACCCAGACCTCACTTGCACAAAAAAACAGCTGTATTTGGCAGAGCATGAGCTAGACACAAAATGCTGCAGCCCATGAGTGCTTCAGCTCATCAATGCCAGCAAGGCCTGGCTTTACAAAACACGTGTAGGATGGTCAAAGCCTGATTTAAAACCAAGAAGGAAACAAAATTCATCATTATTTGGACTGTCACCTTCTTCAAGCAGGGAAAAATCTTCTCTTTATTGGTGTTAATAAAATATTTTCTTGATTTGTGTTCTTCTTGGAAACCCCCAAGTACACCAGGCTATTTTCCACAGCATTTTGTGATGTTTGTGGTTCAGGCTGGGCAGAGATCCCCCAGATTGCAAGGGAAACCAGTTGTGTCTTCATTTTAAACTGCATTTTTAATTTCACTGTGGCTCCTGATGGAGCTCTGGGTGCTCTGAGCCATGGGCAGAACACTCTGAGGTTTGCAGGCTGATGTGGCTGTTTATACAGAGCAGGGAGGACAATATTGGCATCCACGAATTTTGTTTAGGCAGGGAGCATGTTCAGATATTTTCAGGACCTGTGATTAGTTATTTAAAGGAAAATAAAGCAACTTTCTTCACTTTTTAATTTTTTAAACTTCTTGTGGCAGGAAGCCACATCCTCACCCAAGGGTAGGCTCGTACAGTGGAGAAGAGAAAGTTTGTGCAAGTTCTCCTACAAAAAACCAGGAATGTCAGAGAATATTCTGGCAGATATAGCTCAAGTGTCACGTATCACAGGCAAAAGAGTCAAAAATCTCTTGCAGGCACTAAAGCAGAGAAAGTTCAACGGTGGATGATGGTAAACAAATCTGTTTATGGGTTAGTGCCTGTGAAGATCCCGAGTATTAATGGCATTCCACTGAAGTGGCACATTTTAAAATGAAAATTTTTGGATTTAAATGAAAACCATCAGGAAGGAAAAGATGCATCTGGGCAGAGATGTAGATGGGTGATGGTGTCTCTGGGCTGAAACTCCCTCGTGATGGGGTTTGAGATGATAGCAGACTTTTTCTGCTATTACAGGGAGGTGTTTATCCTTTAACCCCAGTAAGTATAAGCTAGCATCACTCCTTGAGCATTGCTGTTTCAGAATTAGCATCTACCAAAACCCTCCCTAAATAAATTTTTAGCAGATACATCATTTTTGTTAGAGATGAATAAATGAATAAAATGTATGCGCGATCTCTCTCTTTTTCCTATTCTATAAGAAGAAGCAATGCCCTATTAATTTTGACAGACAACTTGGCATTAGCCACTTTAAAATCCAACATGGGATAAAGTTCTGCATTACTAGTCTTTCTACATTTTTGTCAAGAGATGAGCATTTTGCCAGATTTTTTAATAATACGCCAAGAGCTTTGTCAGTCAGTTTGTTTAGCTCTGCGTGGCTATGCCAGTATTTTTCAGCTCTCCTGCTGTGTGTGCCACTGCCCTTCACTGCTTTTCTAGCTCCTCCCCTGCAATTAGACAAAGTCAACACAGCAGAGTCGGGCTGAGCAGCCCCGAGGTACCTGCAGCTCTCAACCATCCAGATTCACAGTCCGGAGAACGGGCTTTGCTTATTCACTGCATCACTACCTCAATTAAGACTTTTTATTATATCTCAGCTTTTTATCACAGGCACAACAGATGGAACAGATAAGGCTAAACACGCTTTAAGTCCTCACCTAAGAAGAAGGAAGACGGGGGGAGAAATTATCCAGAAAGAAACGGGAGCAAATGCAAAAAGGCAGCTTGCAACCAGGAACCAGTTACCATGCCTACTGAAGCCTGTTCTAAAGAATGTGTTGGCTGACACACAGAACTCAATGAAAAGATGAAAAAAATGTGCAGGCAATACTAGTTTGGCAGGGATGGTGGGGAATCTGAGACAGAGCTGCTGGTATGGAAGGATCTCACTGCATGCAATTTGCAAACATGCCAATTCAATGGCATGTGATAGACACTAGATGGAATTTAAAGGTCTTGGGGTCTTAGAGAGCTGGAATGGCACAAGGAAACTGTGGGTATTAAAAATAGCAATCCTTTTCACCAAACCTTGTGCCTCGGATTTGAATTCAACACTGTTGAGAGAAATCCCTGCCATCTCTCCCAGGCACGCTTGAAAAATTGCCTGGATGTACCTTAATTCTGCTGCATCTTTACATCCCAGTAAACACACGGCACCAGCACTGCTGCATTTCCAAAGAAATTCCCAGGGCTTCCTTTGTGTGTGTGTATGTGTGTTTTGAAAGGGAACTGGCTGCCTAACAGGACTTTTACAGCAACTTCAGGCAGTCAACTTTTATGGGATTTCTGAATTTTTCCTGGTGGGTGAGGAGAAAGGGAAGCCAGGCTGGGGAAGGGAGAGGAAGAATTTACACGAGGGCTGAATTTTTGGAGGGGTGTGGTGCAGATGGTTGGGTTCAAGTGCTTCACTATGAGTCCACTCTTACCTCCAAATAAAAATCTATACAAATTCCAGTGTACCATTTATAAAAGCCTTTTATATTTTGTTACTCTGCTCATCCACTTATTTTTTTAATATATATGTATGTTTGTGTGTGTGATATTGTTTTATATTGTGTATTTATATTATTTTATGGCGTGTGATAAAGATTTGAAAAGTTGGGGCATCTTGGAAAAGATTTCTGTAGAAGGGGAGCGGAACAGCCATTTCTCAGTTTCTACTTGGTGGCTTTTTTCAGCCCTGCCAAGATGTTGACTTGGTTGAGGGCCAACTCCCAATTTCACAGCTTGGATTTAGCAGCAATATTTTTGGGAGCCATGGTGGTTGCAGGGGTTTAGGTCAGTCTGTTGCTGAGTAAGAGCCATACCACACCACTGTTTTTGATTTGTGCTGGATTTGAACTGGTAAAGCCAAGTTTGCTTGGTCCATGTTCATCTGTGCTGAAATTGTAGGGCAGATCTGTGTCTGGCGTGGGTGGATGCTCCTGCTGCACACAAAACAGAATTTCACATCAGCTCTGCTATCAGATCACATAGTGGGGCAAATTCCTGTGTCAAGAAGCCACATCCTCACCCAATCTCCTGCCATCCTCATCAGGGCCCACCTGATGGACCTGATGGATTTCCTTACAGGGAGGTTTCTGCCATCATCCTTCCCACAGGAGGAAGGTGAACATCCTCAGTTTGGAGATGCTGAGGCTGATGAGGAGAGCACAGCTCAGGCTTCATAAACACCAAGTTGTCCAGTTTATGTATTCATCAATTCCATCTTTTGAACCCAGATTCATGAACATTTATCCACTTTTCCTTGCCTATAAAGAGAGTATGTGATTCTGAGAGGCCAAGTGGGAGTTTTGGTGTTTTTTGGGGACCAGAGAAGTGTCTCAAGCTTTTCCTAACTGGCAGGCATCCCCTCCCAGCCAAAAAGGACAACTCTCCATGGAACAGTGCAGCTTTTTGGGATCACATTTCACTCTTCTTTTGTTGTAGGCAGCCAAAATGCCTAATCTGGCCTGAGGATGCCATCTGAACGCTGTGTTTGGAAATGGTGGGCACTGATGCATGGAGAGATGGTGTCTTAAGTTCTAGGCTTAGTGGAGTCAAATTTTCAAATATCTCCCATGGATGGAAAGACATGAGGCTGTTTGTGTGATGCTAATTGCAGCAAACCTGGTATTTTGGGAGATTTTGTGGAAAAGAATCTTTGTGCCTGTGTTAGGTTGGGGTTAGTCATTGGGAGAGTGAGGCTCTGTGGTATCTGGGTAGGAAGGGACTCACAGATTTAAAAGCCAAAGGAAAAACTGTTTTTGTTTAATCTGTCCTGCAATTTAATGCAGTCCAGAGGATTAATGTGTGTTTGGATTGGAGAATCTCACTTGGAAAAATGTCCAGTCTGGAGACTGAAATCTCCAGCAGTGGAGACACCACTGCAGCACTTGGCCACTTGTTCTGGTCATTAATTACTTCCCAATGTGAGCAACCTGGCTTAGTGGAAGGTGTCCCTGTCCATGGCAGGGGTTGGAATGAGATGGTCTTTAAGGTCCCTTCCAACCCAAACCATTCTGTGATTAATTAATTTCCTCTTTGTCTCAATGGACCTTTTCCACCCCAGGTCTTAAGCCTGGTGCCTTTGAGGGCCTTGAGCTATTCAAGGGGAAATTCAGAGATGCTAAAGCAGCTCAGTGAGTCTAAATTCAGTTTTTTAGGTACTAGCTTCCATTATTCATCTTCCAGGAGGACCCTGATGGTCCCACTTGTCATCTCCAACGCCACCCAGCCAAGGAGCTTCTAACCATGAGTGAAGTAAAAGTCATTTATTCCAGATTTATTTAGGAGTTTTAGGTTATCTGTGGAAGTACTTCAGCTGTGATAATAAGCTGTGTTTCACTGCCTTCTCCTTCCCCTGCTGGGTTTAAGGCATGATGCTGGTGCTGGTGGCCCCACACTCCACAGCGTGGACCTGTCAGGCCTTCAGAATTGATCTTTCAGCCAAAACCAGCCACGAGATGTGACAAACCCTGACACCTCCCCAAGAGGGGCAGCTGGGTGGTCAGGGGTCTGGTCAAACGTGTTATCCCAGTGTGCTGAGGGGTCTGTGGGATGGCTGCCTCCAGCTGCAGAGCAGTGACCCAGCACAGCCCTCTGCAGTGTTCCACTGTTTATTGGAGCGCCTCATCTTCTTTAGATTATTAATTCTTCCCTCACAGCCCACTGTTAGGGAGAAATTGCTTTCTTTTTTACAGATGGGGAATTCCCACCAGGGAAGTTGCAGGCTGTATGCACACTATCTAATTTAGGCGCTAACTTAAGCCCCTGGTGCAGTTATTGGGTAGAGGCAGAGACTTTCAGAGAACCTGAGGGAGGGAAGGCTTCCCCCAGCTGCCAAGCAGCATCACATGCATGCAGTCCTGTCTTATGCATCCAATGAAATGGACAAATCTTCCCCAGAAGTTGCTGATTTTTCCTAGACCACACCACACAGTACTGGCACATCCTAGACCGAAAGATTTTGCAGTTTATTTTGACCCTGAGAGCTGTGGATCAGTCTCCCTTTGGATTTATTTTCTACTGGTTTCAGGAGTGTCTTCTGTGATTGGGATCAGGCATTTCTTCAGCAGGGACAACTCTGAAATGCCAAAATCACAGGCTGGGACTGCTGATTAAACAGAATATAAATAAAATGCAATGCAGTCAATGACAGGAGGTTTGTTCAACAGTGCTTTGTCAAGAACAGACAATTTCAAAACAGTGAGCCAATTGTTCAAGGAAAATGCTGTAATTTGGATATGATATTGCTAGATAATGTCACCAGAAACAAGTTAGCTGTAACCAATAAGCCACCACTGTAATTAACACTTGGACTCAATGATTTTGGAGGAGTTTTCCAATTCTGAGGAAAGAAGACTGTCCTACATGGAGGCCTTCAGGAGTTTGCCCTCTTTCTCTACCCAGTGGAAGAGGGGTGGTTACGGGTCACACAGTCTGGGGAGGCTGCACCAAAGCAGAGGACCAGAATTGGAAATTTTGGTGAATTTGGAGCAGGGAGCCACGAAGGGAGAGGTGACAGGAGTGGCCAAACATCTCCGAAACTGTTGTGGGGGGGCTGGCTCTGCCCTCCATGTCCAAGGGGTTTGGGTGAGAAGGAAAGGGCTTTGGCTGAAGCCCAGAGGTTAACAAACACTTCCCATGAGGAGAGACAGAGCATTCTGCCTGGAGGGGCAGTGAAGGCTTTTAACTGCATGCAAGAGAAACATCAGCCTGAAAAATAGAGGTGACCCTGCCTTGGGGCAGACAAATGCATGGGTGGCTTCTTGATGTCCTTTCCAGCTTTGTTTTTTTGTGGTTTCATCATATATTGCAATATTATGTGGGTTTGGGATGTGCCTGCACAGAAACCTGCTCCATCCATCCCTTCCTATCACCAGTATTACCTAAGGGAAATTAAACAGAGCTCTTCAAATTCAGCCTGTTGTGCTTAAATGGCCCAAAATTTCATGGCTGAGATGTCAGGAGTTGCCTGTCAGTACCTGGGAGCAGGGGATGGAGGTGTTGCATGGCCTGTGTCTGTGGCTGGGCACAGCAGTTGGAGTTTGAAAGCTTTATTTTCTTTCTAGTCCACTTCTTGGCTCACCATAAAACTCCTGACCCAGTCAGGTGAAGCCTGGCTCCATTTTAAACAAGAAATCGTGGCACAAAAACAAAGACTTTTTTTGGGGGTGTGTTTAACTGTAAGCTTGGATGAAAAGGGATATTCTGATATAAACCCATTTCAATAACCTGGGCAGAAAAATCATCGACACTAAAGGCAAAATGGTAGAAATTCCCTTTTCCTTTCATGCAAGCCCTGATCCTCCACCTGGAGATGGTGATGGGAACCAGCTAAGGGGAGAGGTTGCATCAGATTAGCTCTGGCTGGAAGAAGACCACAATGGGGTGGACACCTCTGGGACATTTTTATTAGCATTAAAATAACCTTACAGGGGTTTTGGTGTGAGGGAAGTGTATGAACCCTCTGCAGTACCCCAGGTTTGAGGGGTCCAGAGGCCTCGCAGGCCACACATCAAGGACAAGGAGCCACCAGCAGCTCTGTGCTGAACAAATGCATGAGTTGCGGCCATGGTGGGGAGGAGAATCAATCTTTGGGAGTTTTGGGGCGCATTTGGAAGAGATCAGGTCTTTGGTGGCCATCTCCTCCTTGCACCCAACTATTCACTGTGCCCCACACAACTGTGGAACCAGTGGGACAATCCCCCTTTGCTGGGCACTGTACCTTGAATCCTGGGCTTGGTTTTGGCCCCAAAATGATGTTGGGGCATGTTTAGAGAAGGGAATGGAGCTGGGGAAGGGTCTGGAGCCCCAGGAGAGGCTGAGGGAGCTGGGCAGGGGCTCAGCCTGGAGCAAAGGAGGCTCAGGGGGGCCCTTGTGGCTCTGCACAGCTCCTGACAGGAGGGGGACAGGCTGTGCTCCAGGGAACAGGGACAGGACAAGGGGAAATGACCCCAGACTGCACCAGGGGAGGTTTAGATTGGGTATTAAGGAAAATTTCCTCTTGGAAAGGGTGGTCAGGTATTGGAACGGGGTGTGCAGGGCAGTGGTAGAGTCTCCATCCCTGGAGGGATTTAAAAACTGTGAGGATGATGGCACCTGGGGACATGGGTCAGTGGTGGTCTTGGCAGTGCTGGTGGGACTCAATGATCTCAGAGGGATGTCCCAGCCTCAGTGATTCTATGAACTGTTTGCAGGCCAATGATGTGAACTGGGTTAGGGAGCCAATCTGGGAATAAACATTGCAGCAACATTCAGGATTTTCAACCCAGATTATTAAAATTCCCTGTATGAATGGGGCAACACAGACGGAAAGTGAGAGGGCTTCTTAAATTTGTATTGCCAGACAAACGTGACCCTGTGTTTAAGGTTCATCACTTCGCTGGTGCAGAGCCTGCCCTGTGCAGAGGTGTCTGCCACCAGACACCACTCTCTGTGTGCCATGGTAGAAAATGTCCCTGGAAATGGACATTTCCTTCCCTCTGACCACCCAGACACCACTCTCTGTGTGCCATGGTAGAAAACGTGCCTGGAAATGGACATTCCCTTCCCTCTGACCACCTGGAGGATGTGCAGCCACAAACACTGACCAGCATTGGGAGCAGTTACAAGTGCCTCAGCCATTGCAGGGAATGTGAATGATGTTAAAAATGATCTTAAATAAAAGCAGGATCAGACCCAAAGCCACCAGCTTTAAAAGCAGTTGGGATAAAAAAAAAATAATTACAAATATACTTTGGGGACAGGGTGGCGTCAGGAGGGCATTTTGAGTTAATTTCAGATTTGTTTTTGAGACCACAGCTGGGTGAGAACACTCCTTTGTGGAGAGAAGCTGCACTTAAATTAACCTGTGATGGTAGCAGCAGATGTAGACGGGAAGCGAATGTATTAAACATCACTGTCTTGGACATCAGTTCTGAAACCAGCACTGATCACACTCCACTTCAAAGACACCCTCTACCAGGGGCTTGGCTGGGAAGATAAAGCCCTGGCTATTTACCTTCTGACCTTGGTTCAAGACTAAATTGAGAATCTAAATGAAAGTGGTTTGGTGGTCCCAGCTCAATCCCTGGTCGGGCCGCCGTCCCTATCACAAAAGCGCCATCCCCAGTTTAGCACAACCTGGCACGGCCTCTCCTCCCTGCTCAGGAGAGACCCTGGGCTAAATTAACACAGAGACTAAATTACATCTCTTGTGCCATCGTGGAGATGGCAGTCTTAGGAACGGGGCCTTAGAATAGCAGCCTGTGTGTGGACGCTCTCCAAGCTGGCTTCTGGATAAAGAAATCTGCTTTCAGAGCTGCCACTTTCAAGCCTATTGCTTAAGCCAAAAAAAAAAAAAAAAAGAAAATAAAAGCAAGTCACAACACAGGCTTTTTAGGAACTCCAACTTAGAACAAGGATGATGATCTTGGAGAGATTAAAACACACTTTCTGAGTTTTTATTGAAATAACTGAAATCCCACAGATTATTTTATCTTATTAAAGCACCTCATGGGCCACAACCATAAATTGCCTCAATTAAATATATTTTACAATTTTTATTATTTCTTACTAGGAAAGCCAAAAGAAGAGAGGCTGCCACACAAATGTGCAAGAAAGCATTTGCTAAGCGTACATATTCATCATTTACTCCTATCTATCTAATCAATCAAATAGATTTAGTACCTGATACCAT
The DNA here is from genome assembly GCF_028018845.1 of Melospiza georgiana. Classification (NCBI taxonomy): domain Eukaryota; kingdom Metazoa; phylum Chordata; class Aves; order Passeriformes; family Passerellidae; genus Melospiza; species Melospiza georgiana. Next base: position 60,295,047 of record NC_080435.1, on the reverse strand, counting down.
AAACAGCTACAGTCATGTTTAAATAGGAGTAATCAAAATATTTACACTAAAAATACCTGTAAATATTGGTAGGACATGATTCCCCAGTGTATGCTAATATAGGATGGATATTTTGATATAGACAGCATGGCATAAATATCAGATTTAGAGCCTGCATGTGCTGTGTGCTGTGGAAGGTGCAGAAGCTCCAAGCAGAAAAAGCCCCACAAATCAATAACGAGGTCATTACCACGAGGGCTGAATACAATGCAGGAAAACAATGTCATATCCTCAGTTTTACTCCAATTGTGGGATGCCTTCCGAGCGAGCTGAGGGGACAGATGGTGGAGCAGTTCCCATGCTCTGACTCCTGCTCACTTTCTGGCTCTTCCTCACTCTTTATGTCTGACTTTGCTTGCCTTGCTTAGGCTGGATCTTAGCGTTTTTCAGTGCTTTGGGGCAGTAAAAATTAATAATTATAATTGCTGTTATTAGAGAGTCTGGGTGGGTGCTGAAAGTAGTGTAAAAACATTATTATAAGGCTCTTTATGCCTTTCAGCCTCCAAAAGTACAATAAGTGTTTCATTTTTTATGGTGCCACTGGAAAGCCAGAGGTATCACTGCACACATGATGTGCCTGGGGAAACTGAGGCACGAGGCTGTAATTGTAATTACAAGTAAATTACTCCACACACAGAGGCTGTGGCTCAGCCTTCTGCACTAGCAATTAGAAAATCCTCCTTTTCCTCTTCCCAGAAATACCATGGAAATAAGAGAGGAAAAAAATTCTTCAGTGGTGAATTCTTCAGTGCCTCACAAGTAGTGAGGCAGCTGCTGTACTTAATCTGACAAGGTCAGGATGGGGTTGGAATAAGGGATGCTGAAAATGAAGAGATGATACCAATTCATCAGGAAGGAATAGAAAAAAATCCAGCTTTTTTTTTTTTTTTTTTTTTTTTTTAATTTTTACATCAGGCCAAACACACAACATCCAACTCATGTGCTAAGGTGTCACAAACCCTTACACCTGGCAGCAGTTTTTTTGCACCAGGAATATTCAGAAGCTCTCAGTCTCTCAAAGGCATAATTACTCTGAGCACTGGGATCCCAGCTTGTGACAGAAGCACTTCTCATGCCACTGGAAGAAAGGCCTTGCTCCAAATCCCACTGAAGGCGACAGGAGGGCTCTCATGCCAGGGCTTTGGAGCAGCCCCTGCCTTGCTAAAGAAGCATGATGTATTATACATTTAATTTTCAAAACTGGGTGGCATCTCTGGGCCTGATGGCAGAGCTGAACGTCCAGGAAAGATCAAAATGTCCCCAAAATGTAATTTCTGCTCGTGGAGTTAACTTTGAGCGGAGGCACCGTTTTGTGAGGTTTATTCTGCTAAGAAATGGTTCCAGTGCACCCCTCACTGGTCCCCATATGCCGTTCTAGACTGCTGTGTCACAAAAAATCCCCCCTCGTGCTCGCAGAAACAGTGACCCCCACATAAACATATGCTCCCCAGACAGCCCCAGACTTTGCAGCATAATAAATGTGTTTGGGGAGAAGCTGTGCCCGGGCTGGTGGGGAGGAAGGATGCTCAGCCCCGGGCAGGATTGGGTCTTTTTGTACACATGGTGCTTTCACTGACATCAGCGAGGGTTGGGAGCTTGAATCCAAAGACATACATGGGGCTGGCAGGAGGCCGAGGCAGGGGTCTAATCTCCCCTGACTGTGCATGTGAAACCGCTATTAATCTTAATGGGAGTGCCACACACTCATCAAGGGAAGAATAGATGAAAGGGAGAATCACAATAGATCATTAGATTAAGCAAATAAATATAAATGAATATTCGTTTGGCCTTTAAAAATATTTTCCTTGACGGGGTACTGCAAATATTGGGAATGTCCTTGCAAATATAAAGCCCCCTTAGGATCATCACCTTCCTCCTGTGAGTAAGTGAGGAGTAAGAGATGGAAATAACACTCGTGCTTGTGTCTCTCTTGGGGCATTGAGGAAGACACAGCTCTAAAGGAAAAATATTTTAATTTCTCCCAATATCCTATTAGAAAAAAAAATATTATATTCCTCTTTAAAATATTATATTCTTCTTTATGCCTTGCATAATTTTCCTTACAGAAAATGGGTGACAGGATCCTTTCTCCCCCAGTTTGTGTCACTGGGGCTGAGCCCTGCAGAAGGAGGAGGAGGATGAGGCATGGGGAGTTTTGGATGTGTGGCCGCCGAGAATCTCTCCTCCAAAGGGTTTTCATCCCTTCTCTTCTCCACAAAACTTAGCGAAAAAAAAGCCAGGGGGGGATCCTCTGAGTGACCCCCATCATGGGGCAAACTGAGAATTTCCTCTCATTTACCATCAGTTCTGTAACACAAAATGGGAGGGGGGACCTTTGCCTTTGCTTCGGCCTCTCTGAAATGACGTTAAGCACATAAATCAATACAAGAGGGGTTTTCAGCACCAAAGCGTGGCCTGATCCTGTCTCTGGCTCTCTGGGATGGAGGCAGAAAGGAGCTGACTGCAGGCCTGGAGGGAATTGGGAATATTGTCCTGCAGGGACGTTGAATCTATTTGCTTCTAAATCCAGCAAAGAGGAGCAGGTCTCATTTCCAACGCTGATAACCAGAAAGCAGCACGCGGGTTTTATAAAATTTCCGTGTCCCCCGAACTCAGGGGAAGGGCAGAAGTCCATTCCTAGCCTTTCACAGTGCCCTGATATTAACAAGTTAGCCACCATGGGCTGGCTCATATGGCTATTTTTTTAAAGCAAAAATCAATGAAGAACCCTGCCTAAAATCAATGGGATAATTTGCCACATTCATGTTGCTTTCGAGCTAACTCACAGCAGTCTAACAGGGCTTATTTCATTTAAAGACAACAACATTTTGGCCCAAGCAATGCTTATAAGTCCTCCCCTTTCTTCTCATGTTATGGCACAGAACAAATATGGTCTTTAGTGACTCAGAGGAAGGAAAACTCATGCAAAAATTTTAATGAATGGAAATGCTTTCCTGAGAGCAACGCTTTCCCCTTCGGATCCTCTACGATGGAGTGCAACAACTCTGCTGCGAATCGGTCCGCCGTCCCTTCCAAATTATTTACTACATGCAAAGTCAGCCAGAATTCAGAAGAAATTGGGCTTGTTGTGACGTAAGGAGAGATGTGTGGGAACAAAAGGGCATTCCTTTATCCTTGCCTGCAACCCGAGCTCGGCGGCTTTGAAAGCTTCTCAAGTCTTCCACCAAACTCCTACCCCCTCTTTTTCTCTTTTTTTTTCTTCCCTCTTTTTTTTTTTCTTCTTTTTTTTTTTTCTTTCCCCTCTCTTTTCTTCCTCCTCCTGAAAAGTAATTAATATAATCTCATCAGCGGCCCCTTACGCAACTGCTCACCTCAGCTTCTCTCTTAGGGGTTCTGCCAGGGGCCCGTCAGCAGAGCGTCCCCGAAACGGCTGCCCCAGCCCCAGCCCCAGCCCGAGAGGATGTTTTTAAAGGAGGATCAAGTTGTAAATGGCAGGGATTTCTTCCAGCAGCCCTTGTCGGGCTGGCAGAGCCTGGATTTACGCCCGTCCTCCCCGTCCTGCGTGGGGCTGGATGCTGGCTGCCCTCAATAGGGCTTTTGCAGGAGACGGGATTACTCACACGAGTAACAGCTTGTGGGGATTTGGCCTCCCCTTCCTGCTCGGAACCAGGATTTTTTTTTTTTTTTTTTTTTTTAAAGGATAATTAAAGTGCTGCTATAAGCACCGGCTATCTGGATGTGGCCTCTGGCATTTTCCACATTGCTCCAATGGTAAAATAATATCTCCCGGTTAATTTGAGGGGAGGGTTTGTGGCTGGTTTTGAGTGTCCCTAATGAGGCTCCCTAATAAGCAGAGGGGAGGAAAAAAAAGAGAGGTTGTGGAAGAAGAAATTCAGGTTTCCTGTAGTCTCCTTTAGGCCAGGATGACGTGGGGAATTCCCTCACCTTTTGGTACAGCATTACAGGACGTGATAGGGAGCTGGTGTAATCCTTGTCAATAAATGCAATAGTCAGCGAGCAAAATTGCCACAGTGCACACAGAAATTCAGCCTTCACTCACCATACGGAACAGCTGGGAAGAGTTTCAAAACTTTTCCTCCTTCCCTCTCTTCTCTGTATTACGATTTTTCTTTTTTTGCACAAGCACAGAAAACAAAAGAAATAAAACTACCTGACAACTTCGTGCGTTGTCTTGTGACTACAAAAAAAAAAAAAAGCAAAAAAAAAAAAAAAAGCTTGTGAAGTATCACTGCTATGTTTTAGTCTAATGCTACTTCTATCTTTTATCCTTTTTAATTAGAAGGCAAATTCTCAGACCGCCAGGCCTAATCCCTACACAGTGGAACAAAGCCCAGCAAAGTCTTTGAACACTGCCCAGCCAGGCAGCACAAACCCTAGTAACTGTTGGCAGTAGGGCTGGGACTCTGACCCTCATCTTAGCCATTCTCTTCCAGCCCCTGATGCTCCCTGCCCTTCGAAACCTTGTCTGTTGTTCTTCTGTTTGGACTGAAAAGACAAAAGGGGAAACAATGTGGGAAACCTAGAGGATTGGCTAGGTGGGATGCGGGGGAGCTGGTGACGGATAGGAGAAAGTAAATGGAGTTTCACGGGAATGGACACAGTGGGGAGAATTGGATCACCAGATTATGTCTTTAGGTTCAAGAAATTTCTTCATCCCTCACTAAATCTTTTCATGGACAATGCCACTTTTAAACAATTGTTGCATTTCCAATTACTACAGGAGTGTTCAAACAAATGGCAAAACCCTTAATGAAAAGTTTGCTCATATTTTAAACTTTGGAGATCAAAATCCATAAAACAAATAGCTTTTACATGAGTTTCGCTCAGACTCTTGTGTCTCCAAATTATTTACACTTGTGATATTTCCAGTTGAGAGCATAATTTGTGCCTAGTCAAGCAAAACACACAAATACATATAGATACATGAATTTCCAGAGCTAGCGGGAGCACCGCAGAATAAACATTTTGTCTGAGATAGGCTCATGTCAAGCAAGCCAATATTAAAAAGCTCTGCCTGCTTTCTATTATTTTGGCTAACTGCAAATCATTAAGAGAGAAAACAACAGATGTGGCTACGAGCACTCAAATATCTTCCAAACTGTGACTGTGCACGTCAACATAAAAGCCTGAGTTACTGTGGTGTGCAGGGATGCTGCGAGCAGCAATGGGATTATTTCGATATATGGGGATCATATGGACCCACCATACCTAGGGAGGGAGTGGAAAAATAAAAAAATGGACACCAAAAAAACAGACAAAACAAAACCAAAAAACCCCCTGCAAATAAAACCAACAAACAACAACAAAATATCCCTAAAAAACCCAAAAAAGCACAAGCCCCCTGAAACCTGGGGCTTCAGATAATTTTGATTTCCCTTTAAAAATTTGAGGCAGAGCTTGGCGTTCCTCCAGCTGATATAAAATGGGAGATATCTCTCTAATTTACTCCGTGGAGAATCTGACATTTTTTCCCCCATTTTTTTTTTTTGGTGGGAGGGGGAGACTTTTGGAGTAGCTGTTACAAAGGACAGTTTCTGATTTTGGAGAGCCTAAGTCTGTTTAGGGAAAAGGGGCATAAGCTCCTCAGATATTTAGGCACTTTTAAAGACATTTACCCTAAATCCTTACACTCGTAGGCACTCACTTTTGAAGGCTAAAGTGGCGGTGTGTTTTTAAAGCAATTTAGTTAAACCAGTGCAAAACTCTTTGTGGACATCATAAATCAATTTAAACCTGGCTTATACCGATTTAGCTTAGTTTAGCTACTAAGTGTCTTAAGCTAAATTGATAAGCCATTTTTAAACCCATTTAAGAATGTCTACACAGGGCTTTGTGCCAGTGAACTTAAATCAATTGAAAACCAATTTTAGCTGGTGCCATTTTGAGTGTGGACAAGATTAGGCATCTTTGAATGGGAATGTGTGCTGATCCCATGTTTTCCTTATAACACCTCTGATTCCCAGCACACGGGGCTGGGGCCGTGAGTGGCGCGACCAATTTTGTGCTGTGACTCTTGTGTGCGGTTTTGGCCAGGCTGAAGTGGTGGCACTGATCTGCTGGGTGGCCACAATTAAAGGTTTTGGCTTTCTGCTTGGCAAAATGCTCATTGCAGCCTCTCCCTCGATGGGTTTTGGCTCTATAGGGGAATGCAGAGGGGTCGGTGCTGTGCTGTAAAGGGTCTCCTGACAGGTTTGCTGCTTGCCGGAGCTCTGGGGTGCTCCCCATGGGCAGAATTGCCTGCACAAGGGGTTTGGTGGGCAGGCAGGAGCAGGTATTTCCTTTGGAGGGGTAAAAGTGAGGATTTTGCCTCACAAAGGCCACCCTGGTGTGGAGGATCAAGAGTAGAGGTCAGCTCAGAGACAGAAACAAGAGAGTGCTGGGGTCAGCTTGGCCAGGCTGCTGCAGGTCTCCTCTGGTTTGAAGTATTCAAAACGAGGAGAAGAAGGATTTTTTTGTTCTCCTGTGAGCAGAACTGCCTGGGAATGCTTTCCCTAAGATGGTACCAAAACCCCACTGATGTGGAACACAAGAGCTGTCTTAGAATCACAGGAGCTGGGTCACAGAATCACAGAAACACAGAATCACAGAATCACAGAATGGTCTGGGTTGGAAGGGACATTAAACCATCCAGTTCCAACCCCTTGCCATGGCAGGGACACTTTCCACCATCCCAGGTTGCTCCAAGCCCTGTCCAACCTGACCTGGAACACTTCCAGGGATGGGGCAGCCACAGCTCCTGTGGGCACCATTCAGGAAGAAATGAACTCAGATTTTAAGCTGGTGTGTGAGCTGAAGTGCAGTGCCATGACTCAAATTTGAGCTTGCCCCTAAATACCTCCCTGAGCTGAATCCAGCTGGACTTCCACTCGTAAAAATGAGCACTGTGTGCTCAGACAGGGATGTGTCAATGAAAAACAGAGTTGTTGTCAGCCATGTGCATGAAGCCCTGTGGTTCAGCTCCTCTGGGGGTGGAAATTCAGTAGAACTGAGGATGGTGAGGGTGAGGTGGATTTGGGCAGTGTGGCTGTGGCCATGAGGATGTTGGGTGAGAGGCTGTGCAGTGTGAGCGGCCATGCCCATCCTATACATCTCTGACTCCATGTTGCTTTCAGGTGCTAAAAAAGGATTTTTAAATAAAACCCAATCAAAGGCAGGGGTGGTTTTGTGCCTGTCACCAAATAGATTTTTTTTAAATTTTTTTTTTAATATTTCTAATGAACCAACCAATTTAAGAAAAAATCCTGCAAATTCTGACCAAATTCCAACCAGATTTAAACTCATGAAAAGAATTACTGCTTGTCCTACACTGGCCTGTTTTGTTCACTGCAGGTGGTGCTTTGGTGCCATAAACAGGGTCTGTCACGTTGTCATCATGTGTTCAGTTTCTGCCTAGGTATAAACAAGCTGCTTGCCCAAGTGAAGGTGAATAGAGACATTTCCAGTGTCTTTCATTAAAAAAAAAAAATCCTACGTGACAGATAAAATTGATGTGGTATCCTACAATGTTTAACTTTTTAATCTTTCTATCAGAGGCAATTATATTCCTTCCCTTCTCCTAGCCTCGGCATGACACCACGGCTGTGCCACTGTCCGTGCACACACGGTGGAGAGGAGCTGCAAGTCTCCCTTGTAATCTAACCACACACAAATTTCCAAGTGTTTTTCCATGCCATTAATCTTAATATTGAGAGCCCTAATCTGTTTATAGCGCACAATACACGCTACCCCCTGATAAAAATCTTTTATACATGTCTGGGCAAACAGCATGAATAAATAATGGCCAATTTCCATACTGCCAAGCGAAAAGCTACTGTAAATTTATTTTTTTTTTATTTCCAGCCTCGCTGCATCCCTCGTTGGGTGGAGTCTCCTTGCCCTGGAGTGAAAGGGATCAAAGATAACATTCTTCTCTGTCTGGGTGTACTTTGTGGACCTGCCTCCCAACCAAGGGATGAAAGGAACTTGCTAAACTGTTGCCATTTTGCAACATCTGCTATAATTCCCCTAAATCCAGATTTGTCTGACACAGAGAGCTCCTGTTCTTACATCATTGCCATGTGACAGTATAACACCAGTCACATCAAGCTTGAGGATTCCAGCTCCGGGCGATGATAATATGAAGAAAACCTTTTTTGCCTAGGGGAAAACACTTGTAGCAAAGTATTATTCATCTGGCCAATTTAAATCTTCTCTCAAAAAGGTACCCAGAAACATATGCAGCGTGCCTTTGTAAAAGGCTTGAGCTGCTCATAGGCAAATGACCTGAACCAAGAGTACAAAACCCAATGTCCTAATTAATTACTGCTAAGCAGCTCTGATACACAGAAAAGAAATGCTGGTACTAATCCTTAACCCCGTCCTACATTCTTAAAATAGCCAAAATATTGCTGACAGCTAGGAAAACAAAATTGCCTCTGATTTAAAGGTTTGGGACCCCTGGCTTAAAAAGAAGATCAGAATAAAATATTTGAAAAGAGTGATTTTGGACAAGTCCTGTTGCAGCACACAGCCTGGCTCTGCAGTGGTGTGGTCCCCTGTTTTGGGATGGAAACAGTGCCAGGAAAGCAAAGCCCAGCTTAAGCCTCTGGGTCTGTCTCCCCCCTTTGCTCTGCCCTGCGAGGTTCAGCTCCACAAGGTTGTGTTGTTTCTCTCATGAGCACACTTTGTCTGAACCCCACCCTCAACTTCTAATGGGGAAAAATAACATTAAAGTACATAAAAACTATGCTATTAGCACCCCACTTGCTGAAGCAGAGCCTTGGAGCACTTTTTGGGACTTAATCCTTCAGTTTGAAGGCAGTGATGTTGAAAACGAGATTCAGCGCTCACAGCCATGTTTTCTTACCAAGTTTTTTGTGAATCACAACTTCCTCTAGCAATGGGAAAATGCACATTTTGGTAGATTTGTAATTATGTGTCTCCTGATGGAGCTGTTCACTGTTGGGCAGAAAAGAGGACTTCTGGTCTTGGGGACAGGCAGGAAGGAATCCATTTTAGGAAAGGAGCAGAACATCAGCTGAAGGGATGTTGGCACCCAGGGGTGGAAACCCACAAATAAAGGCTGCACCTTCCCTGGCATCAAAATATAAATTTCTCATTTAAAGAAAGGAAAATCTCTTTCTTAGCTGCATCCTCACTCCCCTGTATGTCTAATCCTGCAAACCAGGCTGTGATCCCATGGGCCATATGTGAAGGGACTTGGTTACTTCACATGAATAACCTGGCAAACAGGAATTGGGCTCTGAATTTTTTTCTCTGACAGCCAGGCCAGGCCAGGAGACTCCAGTGGGTTTACTGCCATGGGGGAAGCCCAAGCCATTTGCACAGGAGTGTTTTCCTCCTGCCCATCCCTCTCCCTATAGGCTGTGGCTGTCCCAAAAGCCCTGGCTGAAGCTCCATGTTGTCAATAAGGTGTTGTCAGCAGGGCTTTGTCCCTTTGCTGTCATGAACTCAATGTCTGAGTGATGTCCTCAGCTTGGTGATGACATTGAGTGGGTAAATGCTCATCCAGGGCCCTGCAGCAGCTCCGCTCTGGGGGTAATTCCCTGCCTTTGGTGTGGTTTTCACGCCATGCACAGCACTCACTTCTGTTTCTGTGGGTGCATTTCAGAAGCAAGTGCCTGTGGAGGCTCTGGAAAGGAGAATGTTCCAGGGAGACTTCAGAGCCCTTTCCAGTGCCTAAAGGGGCACCAAGAGAGCCAGAGAGGGACTTCAGATAAGGCAAAGGAGTGACAGGACATGGGGAAATGGCTTTAACTGCAGGGCAGGGTTAGGTGGGATATTGAGAAGGAATTCTTTCCTGTGAGGGTGCTGAGGCCCTGGAAATATTGCCCAGAGAAGCTGTGGCTGCTCCAGCCTTGGAAGTGTGCAAGGCCAGGTTGGACAGGGCTTGGAGCAAGCTGGGATAGTGTAAGGTGTTCCTGCCATGGCAGGGGGATTGGAACTAGATGGTCTCAAAGCTCCTTTCCAACCCAAACCATTTTGGGATTCTGTGAAACCTCTCCACACAGGCATTAAACACACACGTGGCTTTGATAACCTGGGTGTGTAGGACTGACAGGGCTCTGGAGACACCCTCCCATGGCTCTGCAGGACTTGCAGCATCCCTGTCCTGCAGGACTGGCTCAGACTGGAGCCTGCATTGAACAGCTCATTAAAGAGGATATTTTTATTTTCAGAGTGGCTGCATATCAAGGAAATTATCAAGGCAAGTGCTTGTTTCTATAACCTGGATAATTGCATAACATCAGGATTTCTCTGCTCGTTATTAGTCTGATTTTAAAATTATTTCCAAGAAAATAAAAGTGGTGTCTGCAGTCGTGCTCATTTCCTAGACAAACATTCTTGTTAAATCCACATCCCCCATTTTAACTTCTCTTTTCTTTTTTTTTTCTTTTCTTTAAGCACTCTTGCGATCTTCCTAAATTTGGCTGTGCCACCATTTCATTTTGCTAATACCCCTTGAAACTGTTAACACTTTTTCCTGAATACTTTCCTAGTGGATACGAAGCAAAAAGGAAGAAAGGCTACTGTCAAATTGATTAAGTGAAAGCTCATTAGAGAAAGTAACAAGAGGTGAAATCTGCATATGCATTGCAGAAATGTGTCTGATCTTGCTAAGTTGTGAAAAGACAAAATAAGCTCAAACCTCCTTGTGCTGTAAGTAGTTGTGGGGAGATGGGGGCTGGGGATGGGAAGGGCTCCCAAATGTGTGTTGCATTAAGGATTCCTCCTTAGAAAGAGGCTGTGGGGCAGCCCCTGCTAACACCACTTCACTGAAGGGTTTGCCAGTGTCTCAACGACCAGCCCTGATTTACAGGGGGCTGTGCCACAAAAATTCTCAATTCCTCGAGCCCTGACAAACAAGACCCCAGCACAAAACCCCTGAACAGCAATCCAGCAAAACCGCTTGAAGGGTGGTTCCTTAAAAATAAAACACCATACAAAGTCAGCAATATTTACTGTGTGTGTTCTCAGAGCCCAAAATCACCTTTCTATGTCTTTGTTTTTTTTCCAAAGTGTAGCTAGGTAATTTTTTTGGGCTTGAAATAGGGAAGATCTCCCTTTAGTTCAAACAAGATGACTGGTTGCATTATGGATGTCTGAAAATGAGCCCTATCAGCTCATCCTGGGGGGACTTGGAGGGACAGGCATGAGCTGGACACGTCCTCTGCTGGGAGCCCCTTGGATGGGGTCCAAGTTTGAGAGTGTGTTCCTGGGTGTTTCATCCTGGTTGTTCATCACATCCAGAGTGGATGGGTCTGCAGATAATTCCTTTTTCCCCCATGGTTTATCCCCCCATAACCAGGGATGTCTGTTTGCCCACGGGGACGCTTCACTCCAGTGCCTCATTTTGGGGCATCTTTCTCAGTTCAGCTGAGCACTGTGTGATGGCTGCAGATTAAATTGACCTTGATTTCTGAAAATGTAGATCAAAATTCTAGTGTAATTTTAAATATGGACTGCATATCTTTTACAGGCTTTTTTGTGGGAGGCAGAAGGGGCCAACACCTAACCCCAGCTCCCTGTAGTAAATACGTTATTAGAACTTAAATAACTTTTCTCTTACACACACAATCTAGAAGACTTCTTTTCTTCTACCTTTAAAAAAAATTAATATATATATATCCCAATTAAAAGAGGCCAAAGAAGAGGAATACCAAAGTACCAAGCCAAAGTAATGTGATAACTTTGAACTTAATCCATAAAAGACAGATATTTTACGGTTCAGGCTAAAACTCAAGGCTGACATCTAACCTGACACAAATATGCTGTTGCATGTGAGAGCCCTTGTTAAAAAAAAAAATGGGAATCTGCAGGCATAAGCCTGACAGTGCTAATTTAAATAGGAAAATGTGTCTGTTTGGGAGGTAGACCACACGTCTGAAAGTTATGAAAGCAAACGCCAATAATAACCATCTAAGGCAGAGCACGTTCCTTGGAATGTGGAAATTACTGTATTACAACAAAGCTGTTGTTTCCACCAGGGTGTTTTGTAGCCTGGCTCATAATATTATGTATTTTGGTAGATCCCGGTAATTACAAATTTAAGTCTTAAATCCTCAGCTTTTCTTTATGTTCTCAAAGTACCCCTATAGGTATCCTCACTCCAAGCTTAAATCAGACCCAAAATACAAGGTGAAATGGGGCTGGTTGAATTCCTGCACTTTATAATGATATTTATTAAGCCATTTTTGAAGGGAAATGTTGAGCCGAGCATTGTATTTAAATCCAATGGTACTCCAAAGCGCTCTGGAATTGTTTAATTAAAACCAAGGTGCACATTAATAAGAAAGGATATCATTTTGTCATTTATATATAATTTCTTGATTTTGTTAGGGGAATAAAAAATGAAGAAAGCCCCCCAAAATATAAAGAGAAGGAAGGACCAGTAAGCCTGATAATAGCCCTCCATGGAGAAGAAATAAGTATACAAGAGAAGAAAAGCACAGTGAGGAACATAATGTTAGTAAAACACTCTTAATGCTACACGAGCTGTAGAAAATGCTACTTTGCATTTGGTCTGCAGCATCGTTAACTGTGGGCAATTGAGTAAAGAGTGCACCTTTTAAACTAATTCCTTGTGCTGGAGACACAGCCACATCCAGGAGCCTACCTCATTAATATGCTATAGTGGTCAAATAGGAGATTAATAACAAAGTCACCTGCTAAACCTACAAGGAACCTGTTGATTAACAATAAGCTCCAAAAATAAGATACCAGCCTGCAAAGCAAAATCGAGTCCAAGGGCAACAAGTGCTTCTGTAATTTATTCCTTCTTTACACAAGGGCATAAAGCTCCCTTTATAACCGTGTTTTCAAGGCCCTGCTGTGAGCTGTAGGTGTGAGCTTTTCAGCTGATTTATTAATTTTAGTTTCAATCAAAGTGTCACCTGCAGACACAAAAATGTCGGCCTCACCACAGAAAATACAGGGGAAAAAAAAAGGGGGGGGGAAGGAAACATAGAGGAGAGAAAGAGAAAGACCAAAGGTTTTATTGTGAGAAACTCTGCCAGCAATTTTTAAATTTTTTTTCTCTCTTTTGGTCACGTGAACATGGAACGGCCTATTCTCCACGTAGCCCAAATAATTCCCAGCCACATAATTAAAAAAAAAAAATAATTCTGAAATTAAACATTTTTGTCATACTTGGAAAGTCAGCCTCAGACCCGGGCAATGGCGCTAACCCGGCGGCTGCCAAAACAATCAGCCCCTGTTGTCAGTAGGGGGACATTCTCCCCAACCAACCGCCTGAACAACAAGTCCACTGAGCAAAATGTGCAAAAAATTCTCAATTAGTTGTCTTTATTTAGTGAACACTATGGGGTCCTCAACGGCGCTATAGAATTATGGCAGGAAAGCTGAGCTCTTCAGTGGCTTATTAGCATTCCCCGAGGGTTGGAGTGCTGCTGGTGGCAGACTGGTGCCTCCAGGAGCTGGTGGTGGGACCCCGGCACTCCTTGGGTTTTGTCCTTTTGTCCTTCCCAGCCAGCAGGAAGTACGGCCCCATGTCCAGGGTATTCTGGGATATCTTCATCTCATTCACTGCCCGCGCCTTTGTCAGTGGCCATGAGCATCCTCCTAGCCTGGGAAGCAAAACCTCTGGGTTTGCCACTGAAAAAAGTGACCAACCCACTTGTGCAGAAAGTGGCTTTGCTCCCTCCTCTGCCCAGCAGCTTTCCCAAATGAACATCCCCCATCAATGGGCCAGGGCCAAAGGAGCTGAATGTTATGGTGCAGTCCTCTTAAATTACCTCAGATGTTATCGACACCCTGCTTCCATGTTGGAGAAAAAGGGGTAAATGGAAGCAGCTCCTTGTCCAATTCTTATCTTAATTTAAATGTAAAGTGAAAGTCTTTTTTCTTTTTTTTTTCTTTCTTTTTTTTTTTTTTTTTAAAGAGATGGGGAGCAAAAAAAAAAGTTGAGTAGCAAGTGCTAGAAATGTCTTTTCTGAGAAAGAGGGTATTTGCTGCTTTAGGGAAAACACTATCATTGACTAAATTAACAAGTTGTCTTATCAACTGCCATAAGCCTTGAAGTCTAATTAATTTAGTACTGATCAATAGCTTTGAATGAAGCATTGATTTCTGCAGCTTTCCAGGGCTGCAGCAGAAACACATTCCCTGCTCCTTGCACGCTCCTCTCATAGGCACCAAGCACTTGTGATAGTAACATTTGTGTCCCTCTCTTCAATGTCCAGCAAGCATTTTATGAATTAATTTCTATGAGAGCCTTGATTCTAAAAAACACTTTAAAGAAAGAAAGTGGCACAACAGGGGGGTTCTGGGAAATCTCTCTTCTTGGAGTTATATTTCGCTGTAAGAATCTCTACCTGAGAGGAAAAGGATTTGGTAGTAGATGAGGAAATGGTGGAAAACTTGGCAGAACTTAGAGGTATCCATGGGGTTTTCCTCATTGATGTCCACCAAAGTGTTGACTTCCTGGACATATAAATGGGTTGAGCTGGAGAATCTGCTCTGTTTTCAAGGCAGAGACCTCTGAACAGAGCGTTAGAAATGTTACGGAATCAATGAATCAACCCTCCACAGTCATTATAAAAAGAGCAAAATCACTAAACACCAACAGATGGACTTTAATGAAATTATGAAATGAATTATGAATAATGAAATTAATGAATAATGAAATTAATGAAATTAACGTTGCTCAGCGGATGTGGGAATATTCAAGCTGACATCCAGAGATGTGCCATGGGAGCCCATGGAAAACACTTCCATGGGGGCAGGGAAGTTGTGGACGACAGTGGCTTGGATTTCTTGGGAGGGACAAGGAGGCACCAAAGGAGTGCATGGTGCTGGTGAAAAGGCTCTCAAGAGCCCCAAAGTGCTGCTGTGCCCACGCTGTGACAGGGTGCGCAAACCCAGGACTCGAGCCTGGCAGGTGCAGGAGGCACCATCAGCTGTGGCTCCTTTGTGCCATCCTTGCCCCGGGTGGATGTGGGCTGCTCTTCCCCAGGGACAGGGGCTCATTATTTGTGTCTGCAAGCCTGGGGGAGAGTTTCCCATCTGGCAGGATGGGGTTAAATTCTGCCCTGGGCTATGGCCTGGCATCACCCGCTGTGGATGATGCTCTGCCCTCTGCCTTCAGCACCAGAGCCAGAGCATGGGGCTTCCTTGCTTTGTCAGAATCACTCATGGCCAAATCCATCTGGGTAAAATGAAGGAAGAAGACGAATTGGGAAGGCAGGAAGGATTTTGGCAGCACCAGCAGCTCTGCTGGGATGTAAGAGAGGTCGGAGTCAGGCCCTAAACGCTTACAAATTAGCTTAAATTCCAAACCTGTGCTAGCAGGAGTCAAGCATTGTGACAAGTCTCCTCCAAAGCCTTCACTTTTACCACCCTGCCTGGCTGAGGCACATAATTCATTTTATTTCTTTACTCCACATGTTCTCCTAGGGAAAAAAACCATGCAAACCTGAATCCTGTGGAAAAAAAAAAAAACAAAACAAAAGGAGAAAAAAAAAGAAATTACAATAGTAAAAATTCGACACCACAGGAGAATTACATTTAACCTTTACAAAATTTGGCCCTTTTAACTCCAGGCTAAAAAAAGAAACCAGAAAGCCCCACCACAAAAGTCCCTCTCCTAGTCTGTTTGGGGGCCTCCATGAGTTTCCATAGCACTTTACAAAAGATCTTTATTGAAGAAAAGATTGGACAAACTTTCCTTATATGTGTGGCCCTAGTCATTAATTGCCCCTGTCTTCTTTACCAAGGCCTTATTCCTATGTAAATACCCTTGCATAATGTTACAGGCTATTGTCAGGCCAGCGCCAGTCAGTCGCCACTTATATGCATTTTTATTTCAATCCGCTGCACCGCAGAATGAAAAGATGTCTGGACTTAAGCTGTTTACCAACTGGGCCAAAGCTGCAGTGTGGAAGAACTGAAGAAAGCACCAGGCAACTGCAGGAACAGGCTTGGACAATGCAAGCAGCCATTTTCAGTTGAGTTATTAACCTACCCTGAAACTCTTCTAATCTACGCCTTTTTTAAAGAACAAATGTACTGAACCAAACATGAATGAGCCAGGACTATTAAGAGAGAAATCCTCTAAAGGACTATTGAGTGCAACATAGGTTTGTAATCATTTTGTCTCAGTTGCCTGCTACCAACATTATCAATGATGAAAATGCTTGCTCAGTTGTGGGGGATTGTCTCGTAATTAAACGACAGCGCCGTACTGTAAAAGAACATGCAGGAACACAGGAGATACCGAGGGCTTTCAAACGAGCCGCCCCAGAAAGGACTGGGAATGGGCATGGATTACAATCCAACTTGAAAAACTTGAATTAAGGACATCAGGGTCTTCCTTTTAAAACATAAGCACTTTTTTGGGCTCGCCGGGGAGGGAGAAGTGTCCAGAACGGGCCCTGGCACGCAGAACGCTTGGGGTGAAAAGGAATAAAGCATGAAGAGGAGATTTTTCCTGCTTTAGGTAGGGGAAGAAAGTGGAAAAATGGAAAATCAAACCCTCACATGCGCTCGCAGGAAAAGGAAAGAAAAAAAACTTCTAAGTTTGCTGCAGGCTACATCTTTGTAGTGACTTAATGGCACTACAATCTACATAGTGTAGTATTAGCCTTAAGAAACTCTTGACTATTTGCATGCATATTAGAATCCAATGAGAGCTTAATAAGTGCATATATATGACAGAGGAAACATCTCATTGCATAGTTAAAGCTACAAAAAAACATTGAGGGAGGCAAAGTCTCAAGTTAATTACCATTACAATGCAATCAAGTACAGCAGTCATAGCTGAAATCCTTTTCTATTAAGACTGCTAGGCTCAACCTTGTCTCTGCAGGTCAGCTCCAGCACAGATAACCTTTCCAGCAGACAAATACATGTAAAATTGGCTCATCTAATTAAAAGCTCAGGGAGGTGTAGAAAAATACCAGCACATTGAGGCTGAGCAAATCACAGAGTACCCCCTCCAGCTGGATGAAGCTACAATATGTGGCTGCTGTTTGTTCTGGAAGGAAACTGAGTCACTTACCATTTCAATAGGTTAATCAATTGACAATTAAATGGAGAAATTGGTTAACTCTGCAACAATTAACATGACACTCTATTAAGTACACTTTCTAATTGCCACAGCTGCAAGTGAAAATTAACGTCTGTGTCAAAGAGGCTGCATGAGGTTGGGCTGTTCCTGGTGGTGGCAAGGTAATAAATGTAGCTTTAAAAGCCCGCTGTTCATTTTAGACCCTCAAGCACAGTGGGGAAAGGGCCCAGCGCTGAGCTCTGTGGTTAGACACAGAGCACCACATGGGTTTATTGAGAATATGTGGGCCCACAGGGTACTAAATACGTTTGTGTGTGTGCACACACATTCCTAGAATAATGCTTATCCCTTTAAAACAACTTTTAAAATCCATTGTAAACTTCTTGGAGTGTGAAAGGTCAGTAATACACATGTACAGTGAGCAAATTGTGTGTGTGTCATTAAAGGTACACAGGGAAACAAATTCCCTGGAAGTGTTCCTGGTCAGGTGGGACAGGGCTTGAGGCAACCCGGTCCAGTGGAAGGTGCCCCTGCCCATGGCAAGGAGTGGAGCTGGAAGGGCTTCATGGTCCTTTTCAACCCAAACCATTCAGGGATTCTATGGGAATTCACACAATTGCACCCAAACTGCTCCCCGGAAGGATAAGCAGGAAATAAAAGTTACCAAAATGTTGTCTGATGTCTCTGGAATTGGCGATTTGGTGGCAGTTTGGAAAGGTTATGGTTTGGAAGAAATTTTTAATCATGGCCAGGAATCAGAGGAGATGCCAGCTGAGCCCTCCCAAAGTCGATGGAAATATTGTCTTTGCTTTTTGAGGGACAGAAATATTTGATTTACAGCAAAAGGTGCTGAGCTGTGCAGGTGCAGCTCCCAACTCTCCCATGCACCTCCTGGGTGCTTTACTGGAAGTACAAGTGAGGTATAAAATACAAATACCTGGCACAGACAGTGCTCCTTGCTCCAGAACAATGGTGTGGATGCCTGCTCCTCCCACACTGTCCTACAGTGAGTTCAGAGAAGATGTTCTGCAGGGGGCATTGGACACAGATCTCAGGTATATTTCAATATAGATTTCAATATAAATAATCTGAATTTCTCACTTGGTGACCTTTAATCTCTGCTCATTCACATCACAAAAGCAGTGGTCCCCAGGTCCATCAGAACCCTTCTTCTGGTCAAAACACAGAGATCCAGGATCTGGAGGAGAAGCTGTTCTGGAGGAGGGCAACAAGCCCCATCTTCACTTGGTGCTTTTTCTGGTGCTCAGCAATCTGCAGGAGTGAGGTTGCATTTTTTGGGGGTGTTTAGGGAAATTTCCTTTCTTGTGGAGCCAGACTAGGATGAGCTGTGTCTCACACAGGTGTGGAGGACAAGAGTGTGACACATCCTTGCATTTCACTGCTGCTCTCTGTTTTCTGCAGGTGTGCTGGGGTGGGAGGAGAATGGAATAGAATAGAATAGAATAGAATAGAATAGAATAGAATAGAATAGAATAGAGTAGAATAGAATAGAATAGAATAGAATAGAATAGAATAGAATAGAATAGAATAGAATAGAATAGAATAGAATAGAATAGAATAGAATAGAATAGAATAGGAGTTCATGCAGGAACAATCTGTTATTTGGGACCCCCACACAAGAAGCCCCTACAGAGACTTGCAAGGATACAGTCAGGTTTTCCCAGAGTAAATTCTATTACTTCCAAGCTCTGCTGTGAAAGAAGCAAAGCTGTAAATCCTCAAAGCTAATAGTGCTATAATTGTAATTATTTGGTTGAGGTTTTTTTGTTTGTTTGTACATGGGGGTTTTTTGACCAACAAACCCAGGGAAAGACAAAAGGTTACATCAGTAGCTGTTGTTTAGAACCCAAACTATGAGAATTACAGATTTCTGCAATTAGATGAATTAAGCTAAAAGCCATATTAAGCAGTACTGCACATCTGCTGCATTTTTTAATTCCCTATGTGCCCTTGCTGCTTATTGTTAAACTTGTTGGGCTGATTGACAACATCAAACCCTGACATTTTTAACCAGCCCAATTTCTCAACAGGCTGCAGAATTCCTTCCAGTCTGGCTTTCCAGAAACTCCTATCTGCCGATGGGGTTGGATTTTTTTAGGGACAGCCTAGAAGCTGCTTTGTTTCCCGGTGCTGGAGAATTTAGATTTGCAGCAGGCAGAAAAGTTAGAGGGCTGTTGTTTTTTCCTTCCTGAACAAAGCAGCAGGGAGGAGAATGGGGTCTGCCAGGATGCACCATCCAGCCCTGGGGTACCTGCAGCCACAGGGAGGGACTCCATGGGATATGGTGGGGATGGCTGATGTGCACAGAAATGTGTCACTCGGAGGGGCTGCTCAGCTGGCAGCCTCCCAGAGAGCCCAGCAGAGCTGGTGGCAGCAGTTCAGGCTAAATAAATAGTGAGGAGTGAGAGATCAGGGTGAAATCCCAGCTTGGAGGAGCCTGATGCTGGCTTTGCCAGCCCAGCAGTCCTATGCTAAAAAAGTCCCCTCCTGGTTGTTTTACCCTTCCGTGGAGAAATCCTCTAAGCAGACAGCACAAATCTTTGATGCAACACCTGGAGAAAGAGGAAAACCAAGAGTTTTCCCCTTTTATTTCAGCATCAGTGTCTGTGCTGCCACCCCTGCCCGAGTGGAGGGGAGGTTTGTCCCCGAGTGCCATTGAACATATACTCCTAATTGCAGCTGCTTTCCCTCTAATTACAGCTCAGTTTGGTTAGGATTTTCCTCCAATCCCTCATTTCCCCTAAAGCAAACACCAGAGCACCAGAGTTGTAGCCCCAGTGGGGACATTTATTAATAACCCCCTTGGCAAATAGGGAAAAAAATCATTACGCTGTATTAGGCTCTAAAATATTTTCCCACTGCAAAGGCTAATTGATAAAACCAAGCAGATATTATGGGGCAATTAATGTTAAGATGAAAATAAACACAAGAGCAAAACAAAAACAGGCTGATGGAGAGAATTTTTTTTTTCCTGGCTTCCAGGAGTTTCTTGTGAGTTGGAAATGAGATGCTGGTAAATAATCTGAGATTACCTGCTTAGAAAAGAGGAGATTAAACAGGGAATTGAAGGAAGGGATTCTTGCACAGCTCTTTCAGTGAGAGTGGTTAAAAGACTTAAGGGGTTTTGCATGTCTTTCAAAAAAACTTTCTATTTTGAATTGACTTTTCCCCTCACTTCCCAGAACAGCTCCATATTCTGCACTTCACTGTAAAATTTGACCAACCCAATCTGAGTTTTCAGTCCCAGAGCAAAGTCCATAATGGTGTCAGTCTGAATAATTACAAAGGAGAAAAAGAGGGAAATATGATGATTTACCACCTGAACTATCCCCTGCTTCAGACTTAAAATAAAGATGCTCAGGGAAAAAGCAAAATCTGGCAAAACTCTGAACTTATTCTGGGGGGATTATCTTTCTATTTGCTGTTTGTACAGAGTCAAACACCCTCGATCTTAACCTGTGTCCAGAGCTTCCATCTGCGAGCACAAATCAAACAGAGGATGACCAGCACAGGAGAGCAGGCTGGTCCAGCCACACAGCCCATGCGCTGACTCTGGCCTGGGGAAGGTGATAATGAACACACAGGCAAACAAGACACTTCCTTCCTGATATTTTATTCATTCATCAAACAATATTACACATTCCCATCGATGCGGGCAGTGGGAATTTTGCGGGGCTGATTGAAGGCGACTGGAAGGGAAGAAGCAAAGTGAATTCTTTGCTAAGGAGAGGGTTTTATTTTAGCTAGATCTCTAAATTTTTATTTTATTTTAGGTTATTATTATTATTTATTTTAGGATCCAATTTTTATTTTAGGTTAACAAGCTTCTCTAGCAGCTCAGAATGCAGCGCAAGTTCTGTCTAAAGAGGTGGTGGAGACAAGAAACCCTTCACTTTATTCTTGCCTGTCTAGGGTTCAGAAAAAGTCACAATACCATGTTTTTTTAAAATAATAGTAACAATAATAAAAACGTTTTATGTATCCTGTTCCTATTTGGGGATTGCACATAGGCTAACAGAGAGGACTTTGCATATCCCAGCAGAGGTTTTTGGGGGTTTCTCTGGAAAATTCCTCCTGTGTGTGCTGGGACAAACCATGTCATCTTCTAACCCTAGGAGAGCCCCAGTGGTATTGTGGGTCAGCTCTGGATGTGTTGCACTGCCAAGCAAGTCCTGAGGGACTTGCCCCTGCTGCACCCAAGGTGGGGCAGGACATTTTAACCAGGCCTTTCTTGACCTGGAATGGGCAGCTGGACGCTCCTGGGGTCAGCAGACCTGAGGAAAATGGTTATTATTAATGGTTATTAACAATGGTTATTTAACAGGCTGTGTTTAGGAGGGGGTGACACCTCGGGCTGCCTGGGGGCAAACACACCTCCCCATTTACCTGTGACCCAGCCGAGACTGTGCTTGGCTTCCTATCACATCTCGGGGGGCTGTGGGGTGAAGATTTTTAAGCTCAGAGTCGCTCACCAGCTTTTCCTCCACCTCTCTCAAAGGGGCTGTGGGAGCCTTGTCCCCCCTGGAATTTATGGACTGGTGGGCACAGCTGCATTCGTGGGAGGAGAAGCTGCATGGAGAACCAAGGGCAAAGATGAAGGCAGGATTCAAGTCTCCCCTCCACATGTCATGGTGGGAGCTCATCCCAGCTCTGGAAGAGGTTTTGGGGCTCTCCAAGATGATCCTGATTCATGCTGTGGATCCAAATCATCCCTTACACCCAGAGATCAGCTTGTGGGTGAGTGTTAAAAGAGACTCTTGGGTTGACAACATCAGCTGGAATCTGGGGTTGTGTGGCCTCAGATATTCTGAGTTTTCAGGGATTGGGGTACAGCAAGTGTTGGGAAGAGGTGGGAGAGAAGGAATCAGCTGCTCGTGGATGTTCCTCCCACCAAGCCAGCTGCAAATGGGCCATCTCAATGTCACATTGTTGATAAAAAGGATTTGAGATTTCCCTTGCTTTAGACATCTACAACCTGGGTGAGGTCTTAGTTCATATGGTTGGGGAAAAATGTGAAACTATAAAATGCAGACCTTAGAAAATACTCAAAAAGCCCTAAGGTTGTAACTGAAAAAAAAAAAAAAAGAGAGAGAGAGAGAGAAAAGAAGCCCCAAAGGGGCATCTATTGTTCCAGGGAAGGGAGAAATTGAGGGCAGATGAGCAGAGCAGTGATGTGTTGGGTATTTTGGGTATTTTCAGGTGTTGGGGGGTGACACCCCTGGGTGACCCCTCAGTCTCTGGCAGGCAGGGAGCTCTGCTCCTTTGTTTCTGCTCCTTCTCAAACTGACCCACCACATTCTGCAAAAAGCCCTGGAGTAATTATTGCAGAGTTAATCATGTTCCTAATTCCATGTTCATGGATCCCTTCATGTACAACCTTTTCATCACCAGACTCCCTTCCTTATTCCAAATGATCCTATCATTGTTTTTTACACGTCCATTTTCCCTCTTTTCCTTTTCCCTTTTATGTCAGCATTGCTGTGGCTTTCATGCTGCCCTTCACTATTGCTCAGCCCTCTCCATTCCACTCTGGATATTTTCCCCTCTTTCTCTTCCTGGGATCCCCAACAGGGCCTGGAAGGAGTAAGTGCAGAGAACCTGCCGTGCTCTGCTGCTGCTTTTGGTGTGCAAGAGAGGAGCCCTGAGAGTGAGAGCCCTTTCAGCCCTGCCCACAATGCTGACGGCACATTTCCCATGCTGGAAATGAGCACAGCTCTGCTCAGACTCCACCAAGGGAGCCACAGATGGTGACCAGTGCTGCCTCAAGCCTTGGGCAGTCTGTAGTTTCTAATTCACAGAATTACAGAGTGGTTTGTGTTGGTAGGGGCCTTAAAACTCATCTCGTTCCACCCCATTCCATGGGCAGGGACAGCTTCCACCATCCCAGGTTGCTCCAAGCCCTGTCCAACTTGGCCTTGGACACTTCCAGGGATCCAGGGGCAGCCACAGCTGCTCTGGGCAATGAGTCTCTCTTTACTCTTTCTCTCTTTCACTTTCTTCCACTCCTGGCTTTTCTGTTTCATCTGGCTCCTCCTGCAAACTCTGCCTCTCCTCTTTCTCCTCCACCACTTGCATCCTGCCGCTTTCTGGCCTCTGGGACATCAGTTTCAATTTGTTTGTGCTGCCTGCTGTTTCCTGTGATCTTCCAAGCTCCAGCAAGCTCCAGAGCAAAGTACAGAGGATCTAAGCAAGGCCAGGAAAGCACCTGAAATACCACAAACACAACTTATTATGTAGCAATGGTGTCTCACAGCTAATACACAGCAGTCACACCTGTCCCTGCTCATTGCAGGGCAGTTGGAGCAGATGACCTTTAAAAGTTCCCTCCAACTCAATTTGTTCCATGGTCCTGTGACCCACAAAAGGCACTTTGCTTTCAGAAATCAGTGGCCAAGATATCTACAGTGATATAAATGTGAGAGCCTGCTCCATCAAAGAGACAAACGTCTGGAGAGGAGTTTCTGGGATGTGACCGGGGATCCCTCGCCCCATGTCTGACTCATTCCCTCTGGTCCTGGACATCAGGGGGGCACCCTGGTGATGACAAATCACCCTGGGCACAGGTGAGGGTGCCCTGCTGAGGGCTGGGGACAGCAGGAAGGTGCCTGCATTGCCTCTGACCGCATCCCTACACGTGGAGTGAGAATATTTGTGCTGCTTTGTCTGTTCCTGGGACATGAACCAAGAACCTCTTTAGGATGAGAATGGCAGTGGCAGAGTTTATTTAGCCAAGCTGTGAGTATTTTGGGGTATTTCTGTGCTGCCTTATCACCTCCGAAAGAGGCAGAGTGCTTAAAATGCTCAATATTTAGAAAAGCTTGTTTCGTCTCTCTTGTCTTGTGTTATTGGTGTGGAATATTCCCTTCTTAAGCACACTGCAATAATATTAGATAATTACTTAGCTCATTTTTTCTATATGGGTTTTGGAAATTCATAATTGTCTCAGAGCTGAGGAAATGTTTCCTTTAAGAAGGTTAAACAAAGAGTTTATTGACATTAGTGAAGATTGGTTAAAGAAAACATTATTAAATAAAAGGAGCTTTATTTAAACACTAAATTAATCATTTAAAGGCAAATTAGAGGTCGTAACTCCTCCTAAATAAATAATGTTAAACAATAATTAGATATCCATTTTAGATTACAGGCAAGCACTTGGGTTCAGTGGGCTGAAAAACAAGTTTCTTCTCATCTCTTCAAATTTGTTCAATATACATAATTAAAGCGAATCACTGCCCCGCTTAAATTTCCCATTCCGAGATTAAAAAAAGATTCCGTTTGTAACTGTGTGTCATATTCGCCATTAGATGATAAAACATCTTTAAAGCTCCACTTTCATGTAAACAGAATAAAAGATGAGAGCATCCGGAGAGATCCCCGGCAGAGGAAATCGATTCTCCTAAGCTACTGGTTACAGTTATCAATCTTATCAAACAGGCCGATGCATGAGTGCCCTCAGCCACTTTGATTTGTATGATCTCCCTTTGCCAGAGTTAACCTTCCCCACATTCCAGCCTGAGCAAGAGGCACTATCTGGGCTATAATTACCCTCCCTTTCATTAGGGAGCTCTTACTCATCTCTTAAGTGCGAGATAAAATTAAAGAAAACCCTTTTCCCCCTCTTGCCTCATTGCGCCTTTTCCTTTCTTCATTAAATTCCATTTTTAAATTTTTTTGGTCGGCTCTGAGCAGCCTCGCTCTGCTTTCCCATGAACGCCAGCCAAACTTCCCCCTTCTCATCCTCCCCTTTTCAAAGAGGGATTCGGGACGGGGAGCCACAAACCCAGCGCCCCACGTCTCGCCACCGCTGCGTCTGCATTAAAACCCCCTCAAAATGACGACGGCTGCTGGGCGCTGACAGGGACCATGCCACCACCAACCAACCACCCACCCACCCTCCAGAACCTTCCGTGGGCCCTGCTTGCCCCTTTTGCTGCACAGAAAAAAGCTCCGGGAGTTTTTGCTGGCCGCGTCGAGGAGTTGGATTAATGAAAGCTGACGTTGGCGCTGATAAATAATGACACCACCGAAAGCAACCTCGGCGGTGGATGGCAACATCAAAAAGCCCAGCAGATTTCACTCTCTATTAAGGGATTGGCCTGCAAAGAAGCAGCAATGGTGGCGGGGGGAAAAGCTGGATGCTCTGGCAGGGTTTGACACGAATCTGCCGTTCGTGGGTCAGGGTTTTTTGCACCCTGCTCCTGCCTTTGCCACGTTTGATTTTAGGCTGATGCTGGATCTGATATTGCCCTGGTAATTGCCACCCCTAATTGCACCCCCCTTGTTAGCCTTGCCTCCGGTTGTTTCCCACACCTCTGCCTGGCACCCACTCAGCCCTTCTGCATCACCATCCCTAAGGTGAATCCAACTTTCACCTGGATCTAAATAAATATTTCACCCATTTTCTCACTGCTTCCTTTTCTCTTATTTTAAAATGAAAGTGGCTGATGCTGGAGATGTTTTTAACCTCTGCAAATGTTATCTCACACCTCACACAGATCTTCAGGGTCCGCAGCAGTGGCAGGGATCACAGATTTCCTCTAAATCCATGTTCTAGGAAGAATAACCAGGAAAAGTTGTTTTGCACAACCCTGCTATCTCTCATTAGCTAGCGAACACAAAGGAACAGAACAAGACTTTTCTGATTATTTTGGTGGGGTATTTTTTTCCCCCTTAACTACTGAATTTACACACAAAAAAGAAAGGCACTTTGTATTTAAGGTTAATCAAGTTTCAGTACAATTTTTTACAAACTGGAATCACACTAATCTTTTTTTTTCTTGCTCTAATGTGTGGCTGTTGAAATCCTTAGCTGTGATAAATTAAGCTACTTATTAATCTAATTATCGTACATTCATCCTAGAAACTTTCATGTGACTTGAAAAGGCTATTCAACCTTTTCCCTCCCCTCCTAGAAAGGGCTCAACCTTGCACCAATTAAGATCATTCTGAAGTAATGCTTTAAAAAAGCTTTCTTTAATCACCCAGTGGAACATGGGCTGATGGTAAGCAAACTAAAAGCTGTGAGAAAAGTTTACCTTACCTTTCAGTCTGGATATTTTTGAGCTGGAAGAGGATGGTCTAATTGTGGTGTTCCTCCCTTCCTCCTCTTCTCTGCTCCCCTAAATAAATCTATGAAATTATTTAGCAAAAAAAGTTGTGGCTGACACTGCTGGATTTTTTTTCTGAGTGTAGCAAAGGACAAGATGGGAAGATTTATTTTCACAAAACACGTGAAGTCTAATTCAGTATTGAGTTAATGGGAAATTTTTGACTCCCAGAATATATATTACCCATCCAGATTTCATAGATACTGCTTTATTTCAAAGCCTTATCTATCGACAGGAAAACATCCCAATTCCAAAAGTATCCCAGGGATTAAGAAAAGGAGAAATAAACCCCCAAGTACCGAGAAGAAATAGGTTGCAAGTGTCTCCTATCTTAAACATCCATTCATCGCCAAACGATTTTGTTACTTTTTCTTAATAACCACATAAATGGAGCTATTTTATATTCAAATTAAACTAGGTATTAATTTGAATGCAAAGCAGCTCAGTTTGTGCCGTTTCAATGACAGGTTTACCCCCAGACAGAATTTATGAACAGCTCGATGTGGGGGAAGTCAGCTCCTGCTCCTCACCCCCTCTCCGTGCCTAGCAAACTTGCTAACTGTGAATAGTTTTTGAAGTGAAGATTAAAAGAGTGGAATTATAAAGTATAATTACATTTTATTGAAACTCTAGAAATCAGAAAAAAATTCAGCAGGAAACTTTTAGTGAAACATGATGTGTTGTCATTATCATTAAAAGATAAAAGTTCCATACTGTTTTTATCTGTTTATTTGGAAGAAATCCAGCCTTTGCAGTTACGCAGGAAACAAAAAACTGGAATGCAGGAGTAATTATTAAAACTGTGTGATTTGTTATCTCAGCTACTGTCTTTCCAAATGGTAATGCGATATCAGCAGCTGCAGACGGTCGTTGATTTCCTCTATTAGTAAACAAGTGCTTTGGAGACCTGTGTGAGGCACTTTAAGCCCACTACTCCCCGAAGTGCTGTCAGGCTTAACTACTAATCCATGGTATTTCAGAGCACTGGAAATTCATCTTTATAAAACCTGAACAAAAAAGGGAAAAAGCCTGGAGGGCAGGAGCTCCCTCTGGTGAGACAAATGACATGTTCATTTATTAATGAAACAATAACCCTGGAAAGAGGATCAAAGCACATTCCATCCTCACTTTACAATCCCCAATTTTCTCAGGCCATACCATTTAATTGAGCCATGACAATGGAATACTTAATTGTTGCGTTAAAGTTTGAAGAAGCGACTTCTTCAGAATCAATGTTCATTTCTGGATTATGACAGTATAATGTTGCCAGCTTGTAGCTGCTGGAATTTTATATTCTGTCTTTATTTTATGCACAGAGAGAGAGAGAGAGAGAGAGAGAGAGCAAGAGAGAAAGAGCTGATTTTATTATTTTACCAAAGGCTCCTTATCCCTCCCCAAAAGCAGGGGTGAATTTACCTGTGCTGAAGGTAAAACCTGGCTGCTGGCCCAGCACTGAGGTTGTGCCCAGGGGGACAAGCCTGGGGGTGACTTCTGTGGCAGGAGGAGGAGTGCAGGGAGTGCAGCGCCTAGAAAAGTAAAAAAAAAAAAAAAAAAAAAACACCCAGATTTTTATTTAAGATTAAAGAAAAAGCTGAAATAGGGAGCTGGCCTCTATAAGCTTATGTTTTCAGAGAGGTTCCTGAGTTCTCCAAGGGATCCCCTGGACTGGAAGCTCTGCTCTCACATCACCATTTCCCTGACTTTGGCTGCAGGCAGGTCCTTGTCCATCCTCATTCCCAGAGCCAGCATTGCTCAGTGCCTCCCCTCATGTACCAGCTCTGTGATCACACTCCCAGCTCTGCCCGTGCTGTGCTTTAGCCCAGTACTGCAAACACAAGGATGCCTCCGTGCTTGGGAATGCTTAAAGGGCTTTTGATTCTCACCCTGGTTTCAGACAAGGTCCTAGAGGATCCTCTGGTTCCTTCCTGGGAGCTCACATTGCCACCCAAGTTTTGAGGCAAAAGGAGCATCCTGCTGCTTCTGGGGTTCCCAATATTTTGAAAGGCCAGGAAGAAAATGGAGGTGCTGAAATTAAAAGCCCCATTTCCTAAAAGAGAATATATTCCAAAATTAATATGTGTCATATCTGAGTGTCCTTCCCCCGCCACCTGATTTTATCAAAGTTCTTATTAATGACTCATTTTATATAATTGATATTTACTGACTCGGTACCCAGCAGTGATTGATTGCATTATTTTTCTTTAACCTGATTCTAACTTAAATGCCATTTTCTGGGTGCCTGCAAAGAAGCAGCTAGAAAGGCTATCATGCATGAGTGTCTGCTACCTTTAAATTAGTGCTTTATTAATTCTTCCTGTGACATGTATTATAATAACACAACTTGCATGTACATAGTGCCTACCGTATAAGAACCCTGAGACACTTACAAACATTAACTAAGCCTTGCAATCTTCTTACTTTGGGTAAACAGGGACAGAGGGAGGTTAAGTCTGTCATCCTGACAGCTCTGTGCAGAGCTGGGCTCTATCCTGACACCTTGCAGGCTCTGGGGATCTCACAGTCCCTGCAGGGTGGCTAACACACCCCATAACATGGCTAAGGCACCCCACAGGATGGTTTGTGCTCCCCATTGCTCCATATGAGGTGGAAGTGGCTTGCAGGACTGGGAAAATGGGCCAGGATCTCCAAGGAATCACAGTGATTTGCCTAAACTTACCCATATTTCCCCTCCATCCTCGCCTGACTCAAGCAGTGGTCTGGGTAGTGGCTATGCAGGAAGTGAGCAAGCCCTGGTTGCTCAGCAGAAGTATAAATCATCCTTAAAATTATTTCAGAGAAAGGCAGAGCTGATGAGAAATCCACCTAAGCAACAGGTTAGCCTTGTGGAGTGTAAGTGTGCTCTAAAGGCACTGAAATCTCTGTAGGATTTAATAGAAATTATGGCTCTTCCCATATTCCTGTTCTAAACATGAAGTGCTGAACTAGAAATAGGGTAGGGTGGGGACCCTTTGGGACTACTTGATCAGCATAATTCCCTTAAAAGAAACACATCCCACTGTAGGGGGTAGCATGGGGAATCCCTCCATGTAAGTCAGGTGGAGTCCCACTACATTCCTGACAGGGGAACAAGCAGATGAGAAAGTCTGAGTGAATTGTGTAGCAAAGCCCAAAAAGACTCTTTTTTTTTTTTTTTCTTTTTTTTTT
The DNA here is from genome assembly GCF_028018845.1 of Melospiza georgiana. Classification (NCBI taxonomy): domain Eukaryota; kingdom Metazoa; phylum Chordata; class Aves; order Passeriformes; family Passerellidae; genus Melospiza; species Melospiza georgiana. The sequence continues at coordinate 60,265,707 of NC_080435.1, read as the reverse complement.
TTTTTTTTTTTTTTTGAGTATTAAGAAATCTGTGCAAAAATCCTCTGCCTTCCTGAGGGCCCTGTGTGACAGGCACTGGTTCATTCCCAGTGTGCCTGGCAGCTGTGCTCCCTTTATTTCTTTCCTCCTGTGTGTCCTGCAATGGGATTTATCTGACCCATCCCTCCTGGGGGAGTATCAGGATACACCAAATTACTCCCAGGCCACCAAAGGCAGTAAAATCACCCTGGATCTCTCCTTATGGACCATCAGAGCTGGTCCTGAGTCCTCCTACGAGAACTTTGTGTTCCTGCTGTCTCCTGGTACAGACCCTTCCACGCCCTTCTCCACCAGCAGAACTTGTTTAGTTTTGCTCAAAAATCAAGAGGAAAGACCAGCTTTGTAGATAATAACTAAAAAGAGTGGGTTATCCCTTCCCTTTTTTTTGGGAAGGTGAGTGGCCAGGGGTTTGGAGAGGAGGATGGAGCCTGAGCAGCAGCACCAGGAGCGACGTCCTTCCGTGCCAGCTCGTGTAGGTGAACCTGCTCCTCCTGCCCTGCCCCTTACCTATTGAGTCCCTGGAAATCCGATTACTGATCCAGGCCAGCCAAGCAATTACATTGTTTTTCCTCCACCGCAGCTCGGCGGGTCCTGCGGGCCGAGGTTTACGGGAAAACGGAATTTTAAGACAAAAAAAAAAAAAGAAGCTCTTGATGATATTGGTATTACAGAGAGGCTTACAGAGCTGGATATTGCTGTTCTGTGCGGCGGTGATTAAGGGTTCCAGTTGAGACTGGATGGTTTATTATGTTTTATTGAAGTGGAGGAAGAGCTGGGAAATGAGGGGAGTGGGAAGAGGCAGGGTGGAGTTGTGGGGATGTTACAGCTGAGGGGTGGGATGAGTAAATCCCTGGTCCTACAAGGATGGAGCTCTGCCCATGTGTTCATGCCCAGCCCAGAACATTCTATGATATGATTGATATGATATGATATGATATGATATGATATAATATAATATAATATAATATAATATAATATAATGTAATGTAATGTAATGTAATGTAATATAATATAACATAACATAACACAACATTTTATTATATTATAAATATATATAAATAAATAGATTTCTCTTTATTATATATTATAAGTAAATATACTATAATAATAAATATGATAAATAATATATATATTTATTTATAAATATTTTATAAATATATATGATATATAATATAAATTTATAAACGAACATATTATATTATATTATATTATATTATATTACATTACATTACATTACATTATATTATGTATAATATAATAATGACACATTATATCTTCTAATGATAATATGTATTATATTATATTATTTTATTTTATTTATTATATTTTATTTATTTTATTTTATTTATTATATTTATTATATTATAGATATGATATTTCACATCCATCCTTGGCAATGACACAAAAGTTCAGCCAAGGTCATAGCGCAGACACCCAGGCTCCTCCCTAAGCCACACCCCTGAGCTTTTCCAGCCTGGAATGGCTTTTAATGCTGTGCCCATTTGGGAGTTTTGGACAGCTGGCTTGGGAGCAGGGCAAGGCAAAGGCATAAGTTCCCATCAGGGAGCAGGAGAGCTTTTGGAACTGCAGAGGAAACGTTTTCTAGCACAAGTTTAAGATAATAAACTCAACTGAGTGAGCAGACACCAGGAAGAAATATTTAATTATCCTTCTCACCATTATGAGGAACTTCTGCCACTCTTCAGGTTATTATACAGTAAATAACCAGTTTTCTAAAGGACAGAGCTGTTTTAATTATATGACAATGAATGCATAATTATTATGTTTGTTAGGAATGAATCACAAGACAACAGACTTGATATTGCTGCTCTAGTTAGTGCATCTTAATTACTTTTTCATTTATTTTGCATATAAAAGCTATTTGCTAATTGTCTTTGCTGTAAATATGCAAAATATAATTAGCCATTCATAATTCTTTATGTGTTATCTAACTGTACATTTGTTACTGAGGAATGTATATTAAAGTTTGCATATTTAATGGACTTTTGTGGCATAGAATATTTTCATACAAAGTTTTCGGGAAATATTAGAGACATCACTTAAACCTTCTTTTAACCCCTTTTCCTATGCAAACTAATGTTTCCCAGAAAGACCAGATATTGATAAATTAAACCTCCTGGAAATCCATTTCTGTTTTCTAAGCATACAATATAAATCCTATGCTGATGATATGAAACGCCTCTTGGTCTCAAACTGAAACCAGAGAAGATTAGGGCCTGTTAAAAGTGTTGCAAGTTGGTCTCTGCAGTGAATTTAAACTGTAAGTGCAGAAGTACAGATGCATTTGAGTCTTATTGCAAGATCAAGTGCATTTATCTTGCTTTAGGTGAGTTACTGATACAGTCAGGGCTGTGGTGCTGAAGAATCTGGGGACAATATTTGTTTTAGGTGCTGTTGATCAGAGCAAGAGCTCACTGTTCCTGCTCATTGTAAGGCTATTGAGCTTTGGTCAAATAATAAAACACACCAGACTTGAAATCTTAATTTGAGTGTTCTTTTAGTGTTAAAATCTTAATTTTATCTAGTTTTGACACTTGTTAGATCTCAATTTAAGTCAGGTTGCTCGCCCTGGATTGGAAAACCACAGAAATTCTTCCCGCTTTTCTCTTCCTGAGGCTCAGGCCAGTTCCATCTGCAATCAGCCCTCTGCAAGGCCCACAGGTTTTACCTTGGGATTGTTTCCACTGCAGAGATTGCCTGGTTCAGAGGGGCTGTGTGTTTTTGGGAGCTGAGGGCCAGCCCAGGTCTCGGGGAGCTCTGGTGGCAATATTGGGTTTAGGTGCTTTTGAACAGGGCAAGAGGGTCCTGCTTATTGTAAGGCTATTGAACTTCAAGCAAACAATAAAACATACCAGACTTGAAATCTTAATTTGAGTGCTGTTCTAGTGTTGAAGTGTTAATTTTATTTAGCTTTGGCACTTGTTACATCTCTCTTTAAGTCAGGTTGCTCACCCTGGATTGGAAAACCACAGAAATTCTTCCCGCTTTTCTCTTCCTGAGGCTCAGGCGAGTTCCATCTGCAATCAGCCCTCTGCAAGGCCCACAGGTTTTACCTTGGGATTGTTTCCACTGCAGAGATTGCCTGGTTCAGAGGGGCTGTGTGTTTTTGGGAGCTGAGGGCCAGCCCAGGTCTCGGGGAGCTGGGCAGATAATCACACATCAGCTGCTCCCTCGGCAGCGCGCGTCACGTCCCGCATTCCTCCATCTCAAACATTTGATTTACTACCCGGCTGTACTGTTAATCCTATGTCATGACACTCCTATTCACTTCTGCTTTTCAGCTGAAAGCAGCTTCCTATGAAGATAAAGCTAGGTAAAATCTATTGTAGGGGGAAGAATAACTTGAATGCAGCTATCATATCGAAAAGAAAACACACTCCTCCACTCTTCACCCTTTGGATGCTCTGAATACTTTCCTTAATGATGAAGTCAAATAGAATAGCCACTGAGAATACAAGCCATGGTTATTTTTTTTTTCCCTCCCC